>NC_045966.1:65360007-65504643 GCF_010909765.2 Amblyraja radiata
CTAAACCGCAACGCCAGTCGCTAAACCCCAACGCCAAGCGCTAAACCCCAACGCCAGTAGCTAAACCCCAAAGCCAGTAACTAAACTCCGCCAGTAACTAAAAGCCAGTAACTAAACTCCGCCAGTAGCTAAACACCAACGCCAGCTGTTAAACCCCAACGCCAGCCTCTAAACCCCAACGCCAGTAGCTAAACCCCAACGCCAAGCGCTAAACGCCAAGCGCTAACCCCCAACGCCAGCAGCTAAACCCCAATTTCAGCAACTAAACCGCAATGCCAGTAGCTAAACCCCAACGCCAGTAGCTAAACCCCAACGCCAGTAGCTAAACAACAAAGCCAGTAGCTAAAGCCCGCCAGTAGCTAAACACCAACGCCAGCCTCTAAACCCCAACGCCAGCCGCTAAACCCCAACGCCAGCCACTAAACCCCAACGGCAGTAGCTAAACCGCAACGCCAGTAGCTAAACCCCAACGCCAAGCGCTAAACCCCAACGCCAGCAGCTAAACCCCAAAGCCAGTAACTAAACTCCGCCAGTAGCTAAATACCAACGCCAGCCCCTAAACCCCAACGCCAGCCTCTAAACCCCATCACCAGCCGCTAAACCCCAACGCCAGCCTCTAAACCCCAACGCCAGTAGCTAAACCCCAATGCCAGTAGCTAAACCCCAACGCCAAGCGCTAAACCCCAACGCCAGTAGCTAAACCCCAACGCCAGCCTCTAAACCCCAACGCCAGTAGCTAAACCCCAACGCCAGCCGAAAATCCTCAACGCCAGTTGCTAAACCCCAACGCCAGTAGCTAAACCCCAACGCGATTAGCTAAACCCCAACGCCAGTAGCTAAACCCCAACACCAGTAGCTAAACCCCAACGGCAGAAGCTAAACCCCAACGGCAGAAGCTAAACCCCGCCAGTAGCTAAACCCCAATGCCAGTAGCTAAACCCCAACGCCAGCCTTTAAACTCCATCGCCAGTAGCTAAACCCCAACGCCAGCCGCAAATCCTCAACGCCAGTTGCTAAACTCCAACGCCAGTAGCTAAACCGCAACGTCAGTAGCTAAACCCCAACACCAAGCGCTAAACCCCAACGCCAGCAGCTTAAACCCCAACGCCAGTTGCTAAACCCCAACACCAGTAGCTAAACCGCAACGCCAGTAGCTAAACCCCAACGCCAAGCGCTAAACCCCAACGCCCATAGCTAAACCCCAACGCCAGCCCCGAAACCACAACGCCAGGATCTAAACCCCAACGCCAAGCGCTAAACCCCAACAGCAGCAGCTTAACCTCAACGCCAAGCGCCATACCCCAACGCCAGTAGCCAAACCCCAATGCCAGCCGCAAAACCTCAATGCCAGTTGCTAAACCCCAATGCCAGTAGCTAAACCCCAATGCCAGTAGATAAACCCCAACGCCAGTAGCTAAGTACCAATGCCAGTATCTAAACCCCGCCAGCCGCTAAATCCCAACGCCAGCCTCTAAACCCCAACGCCAGTAGCTAAACCCCAACGCCAGTAGCTAAACCCCAACACAAGTAGCTAAACCCCAACGCTGATAGCGAAAACCCAACGGCAGTAGCTAAACCCCAACGCCAGCAGCTAAACCCAAAAGCCAGTAACTAAACTCCGTCTGTAGCTAAACACCAACGCCAGCCGCTACACCCCAACGCCAGCCTCTAAACCCCAACGGCAGTAGCTAAACCCCAACGCCAAGCGCTAAACACCAACCCCAAGCGCTAAACCCCAACGCCAGCCGCTAAACCCCAACGCCAGCCGCGAAACCCCAACGGCAGTAGCTAAACCGCAACGCCAGTAGCTAAACCCCAACGCCAAGCGCTAAACCCCAACGCCAGCAGCTAAACCCCAAAGCCAGTAACTAAACTCCGCCAGTAACTAAATACCAACGCCAGCCCCTAAACCCCAACACCAGCCTCTAAACCCCAACGCCCGCCGCTAAACCCCAATGCCAGCCGCTAAACCCCAACGCCAGTAGCTAAACCTCAACACCAGCTAAAAACCCCGCCAGACGCTAAACCCCACGGCAGTAGCTAAACACCAACGCCAGTAGCTAAACCGCAACGCCAGCCGCTACCCAACGCAAGTAGCTAAACCCCGCCAGCCGCGAAACCCCAACGCCAGTAGCTAAACCCCAAAGCCAGTAACTAAACTCCAACGCCAGCCGCTAAACCCCAACGCCAGCCGCTAAACCCCAACGCCAGCCTCTAAACCCCAACACCAGCCGTTAAACCCCAACGCCTGCAGCCAAACCCCAACGCTAGCCACTAAACCCCGCCAGTAGCTAAACCTCAACGCCAGCCGCTAAACCCCAACGCCAGTAGCTAAACCCCAATGCCAGCCGCTAAATCCCAACACCAACCGCTAAGCCCCAACACCAACCGCTAAGCCCCAACGCCAGTAGCTAAGCCCCAATGCTAGTACCTAAACCCCAACGCCAGTAGCTAAACACCAACGCCAGCCACTAAACCCCAACGCCAGCCGCTAAACCACAACGCCAGCCGCTAAACCCCGACGCCAGTAGCTAAACCCAAACTCCAGTAGCTAAACCCCAATGCCAATAGCTAAACCTCAACGCCAGCCGCTAAATCCCAACGCCAGCCGCTAAACCCCAACGCCTGCCGCGAAACTCAGCCAGCCGCTAAACCCCAACGCCAGCCGCTATGCCCCAACGCCAGCCCTGAAACCCCAACGCCAGCTGCTAAACCCCGCCAGCCGTGTTACCCCAACGTCAGCAGCTATGCTCCAACGCCAGCAGCTATGCCCCAATGCCAGCCGTGAAACCCCAACGCTAGCCGCTATGTCCCAACGCCAGCCGTGAGACCTCAACGCCAGTCGTGAAACCCCAACGCCAGCAGCTGTACCAGGCTGCCAAGTTTTGTCAGAGCATTTCAGTATTCTAGTACCTGTAAATCAGCATTTTGCTGTGGAAAATAGTATTTTAAAGTGGTGCCATTTTGTTGAAAAAAATGTTGTTTTTTACGTGCTGTCATACCCATGTAAGAGTACAAGAATGCACAACTTTGCTACCAATTGACATGTCTTCCACGCACCTTACTTGATAGTGCATTCATTGCCATCTCTTTGCATACTTCTGTTTGAACGGCTGCTTTCTGCTTTTAGCACCAGATGATGAAGTAGAAGCAATTTTGGAAGCCTCCCTCTCCCTCGCTCTCTCTCCTTCCTCTCTTTCCCTCCCTCTCCCTCCCTCCGTCTCTCTCTCTCTCTCTCCCCCTTTTTCTCCCCCTCTCCTTCCTTTTTTTCTCTCTCCCTCCCTCTCACTCCTTCTCCCTCCCCGAACAGTCTGTGACCAATAGCGCTGTGACCTAAGCGCTGTGTGTAAAGCCCATAGCACTATGTGTAAAGACAATAGCACTCCAGTTGGTAGCATTATAATTGGAACCCATAGCGCTGTTTGTTTAAATTCCCACGCGCTAAACTGACAGCGCAGCTTAAACCTGTAGCAGGACAGGCAGATCAAAGCTTACAAAAATAATAACCCAGATCTTGAAATTTAAAATACTAATAGTATTTTGTTACAGTATGACTTTTAAAATACTTGAATTTTTTCAGCAGCAAGATGAAACAGGAAGTCGGGCCGATTTTTAAAAAATCCGTAATTTAAAAGCTAATCTGTACATCCATATTCTAATCACATTTCCGTACAAAATACGGAAAATCCGTACTTCTTGGTAGCCCTGCAAAACCCCAACGCAGTAGCTAAACCCCAACGCCAGTAGCTAAACCCCAACGCCAGGAGCTAAACCCCAACGCCAGCCGCTTAACCCCAACGCCAGCCGCTAAACCCCAACGCCAGCCGTTAAACCCCAACGCGAGTAGCTAAACCCCAACGGCAGCCGCTAAACCCCAACGCCAACCGCTACACCCCAACGCCAGCCGCGAAACCCCGCCAGCCGCTAAACCCCAACGCCAGCCGCTATGCCCCAACGCCAGCTCTGAAACCCCGCCAGCAGCTATGCCCCAATGCCAGCCGCTATGCCCCAACACCAGCCGTGATACCCCAACGCCAGCAGCTTTGCCCCAACGCCAAGCGCTAAACCCCAACGGCAGCCGCTAAACCCCAACGCCAACCGCTACACCCCAACGCCAGCCGCGAAACCCCGCCAGCCGCTAAACCCCAACGCCAGCAGCTATGCCCCAATGCCAGCTCTGAAACCCCGCCAGCAGCTATGCCCCAATGCCAGCCGCTATGCCTCAAGACCAGCCGTGATACCCCAACGCCAGCAGCTATGCCCCAACGCCAGTAGCTAAACCCCAACGGCAGTAGCTAAACCCCAACGCCAGTAGCTAAACCCCAACAGCAGTAGCTAAACCCCAATGCCAGTAGCTAAATCCCAACGCCAGCCGTTAAACCCCAACGCCAGCCACTAAGCCACAACGCCAACCGCTAAACCCCAACGCCAGCCGTTAAACACCAACGCCAACCGCTAAACCCCAACGCCAGCCGCTAAACCCCAACGCCAGTAGCTAAACCCCAACGCCAGTAGCTAAACCCCAACGGCAGTAGCTAAACCCCAATGCCAGTAGCTAAACCCCAACGCCAGCCGTTAAACCCCAACGCCAGCCGCTAAGCCCCAACGCCAGTAGCTAAACCCCAACGCGTAGCTAAACCCCAACGCCAGTAGCTAAACCCAACGCCAAGCGCTAAACCCCAACGGCAGCCGCTAAACCCCAACGCCAACTGCTACACCCCAACGCCAGCCGCGAAACCCCGCCAGCCGCTAAACCCCAACGCCAGCCGCTATGCCCCAATGCCAGCTCTGAAACCCCGCCAGCAGCTATGCCCCAATGCCAGCCGCTATGCCCCAACACCAGCCGTGATACCCCAACGCCAGCAGCTATGCCCCAACGCCAGTAGCTAAACCCCAACAGCAGTAGCTAAACCCCAACGCCAGCCGTTAAACACCAACGCCAACCGCTAAACCCCAACGCCAGTAGCTAAACCCCAATGCCAGTAGCTAAATCCCAACGCCAGTCGTTAAACCCCAACGCCAGCCACTAAGCCACAACGCCAACCGCTAAACCCCAACGCCAGCCGTTAAACACCAACGCCAACCGCTAAACCCCAACGCCAGCCGCTAAACCCCAACGCCAGTAGCTAAACCCCAACGCCAGTAGCTAAACCCCAACGGCAGTAGCTAAACCCCAATGACAGTAGCTGAACCCCAACACCAGCCGTTAAACCCCAACGCCAGCTGCTAAGCCCCAACGCCAGTAGCTAAACCCCAACGCCAGTAGCTAAACCCCAACGCCAGTAGCTAAACCCCAACAGCAGTAGCTAAACCCCAACGCCAGTAGCTAAATCCCAACGCCAGTAGCTAAACAACAAAGCCAGTAGCTAAAGCCCGCCAGTAGCTAAACACCAACGCCAGCCTCTAAACCCCAACGCCAGCCGCTAAACCCCAACGCCAGCCGCTAAACCCCAACGGCAGCAGCTAAACCGCAACGCCAGTAGCTAAACCCCAACGCCAAGCGCTAAACCCCAACGCCAGCAGCTAAACCCCAAAGCCAGTAACTAAACTCCGCCAGTAGCTAAATACCAACGCCAGCCCCTAAACCCCAACGCCAGCCTCTAAACCCCATCACCAGCCGCTAAACCCCGCCAGCCTCTAAACCCCAACGCCAGTAGCTAAACCCCAATGCCAGTAGCTAAACCCCAACGCCAGTAGCTAAACCCCAACGCCAGCCTCTAAACCCCAACGCCAGTAGCTAAACCCCAACGCCAGCCGAAAATCCTCAACGCCAGTTGCTAAACCCCAACGCCAGTAGGTAAACACCAACGCGATTAGCTAAACCCCAACGCCAGTAGCTAAACCCCAACGCCAGTAGCTAAACCCCAACGGCAGAAGCTAAACCCCAACGGCAGAAGCTAAACCCCAACGCCAGTAGCTAAACCCCAATGCCAGTAGCTAAACCCCAACGCCAGCCTTTAAACTCCATCGCCAGTAGCTAAACCCCAACGCCAGCCGCAAATCCTCAACGCCAGTTGCTAAACTCCAACGCCAGTAGCTAAACCGCAACGTCAGTAGCTAAACCCCAACACCAAGCGCTAAACCCCAACACCAGCAGCTTAAACCCCAACGCCAGTTGCTAATCCCCAACACCAGTAGCTAAACCGCAACGCCAGTAGCTAAACCCCAACGCCAAGCGCTAAACCCCAACGCCCATAGCTAAACCCCAACGCCAGCCCCGAAACCACAACGCCAGGATCTAAACCCCAACGCCAAGCGCTAAACCCCAACAGCAGCAGCTTAACCTCAACGCCAAGCGCCATACCCCAACGCAAGTAGCCAAACCCCAACGCCAGTAGCTAAACCCCAATGCCAGCCGCAAAACCTCAATGCCAGTTGCTAAACCCCAATGCCAGTAGCTAAACCCCAATGCCAGTAGATAAACCCCAACGCCAGTAGCTAAGTACCAATGCCAGTATCTAAACCCCGCCAGCCGCTAAACCCCAACGCCAGCCTCTAAACCCCAACGCCAGTAGCTAAACCCCAACGCCAGTAGCTAAACCCCAACACAAGTAGCTAAACCCCAACGCTGATAGCGAAAACCCAACGGCAGTAGCTAAACCCCAACGCCAGCAGCTAAACCCAAAAGCCAGTAACTAAACTCCGTCTGTAGCTAAACACCAACGCCAGCTGCTACACCCCAACGCCAGCCTCTAAACCCCAACGCCAGTAGCTAAACCCCAACGCCAAGCGCTAAACACCAACCCCAAGCGCTAAACCCCAACGCCAGCCGCTAAACCCCAACGCCAGCCGCGAAACCCCAACGGCAGTAGCTAAACCGCAACGCCAGTAGCTAAACCCCAACGCCAAGCGCTAAACCCCAACGCCAGCAGCTAAACCCCAAAGCCAGTAACTAAACTCCGCCAGTAACTAAATACCAACGCCAGCCCCTAAACCCCAACACCAGCCTCTAAACCCCAATGCCAGCCGCTAAACCCCAACGCCAGACGCTAAACCCCACGGCAGTAGCTAAACACCAACGCCAGTAGCTAAACCCCAACGCCAGCCGCTACCCAGCGCAAGTAGCTAAACCCCGCCAGCCGCGAAACCCCAACGCCAGTAGCTAAACCCCAAAGCCAGTAACTAAACTCCAACGCCAGCCGCTAAACCCCAACGCCAGCCGCTAAACCCCAACGCCAGTCTTTAAACCCCAACACCAGCCGTTAAACCCCAACGCCTGCAGCCAAACCCCAACGCTAGCCACTAAACCCCGCCAGTAGCTAAACCCCAATGCCAGCCGCTAAATCCCAACACCAACCGCTAAGCCCCAACACCAACCGCTAAGCCCCAACGCCAGTAGCTAAGCCCCAATGCTAGTACCTAAACCCCAACGCCAGTAGCTAAACACCAACGCCAGTCACTAAACCCCAACGCCAGCCGCTAAACCACAACGCCAGCAGCTAAACCCCGACGCCAGTAGCTAAACCCAAACTCCAGTAGCTAAACCCCAATGCCAATAGCTAAACCCCAACGCCAGCCGCTAAATCCCAACGCCAGCCGCTAAACCCCAACGCCTGTCGCGAAACTCAGCCAGCCGCTAAACCCCAACGCCAGCCGCTATGCCCCAACGCCAGCCCTGAAACCCCAACGCCAGCCGCTAAACCCCGCCAGCCGTGATACCCCAACGTCAGCAGCTATGCCCCAACGCCAGCAGCTAAACCCCAATGCCAGCCGCTAAATCCCAACACCAACCGCTAAGCCCCAACACCAACCGCTAAACCCCAACGCCAGTAGCTAAACCCCAATGCCAGTAGCTAAATCCGAACGCCAGCCGTTAAACCCCAACGCCAGCCACTAAGCCACAACGCCAACCGCTAAACCCCAACGCCAGCCGTTAAACACCAACGCCAACCGTTAAACCCCAACGCCAGCCGCTAAACCCCAACGCCAGTAGCTAAACCCCAACGCCAGTAGCTAAACCCCAATGCCAGTAGCGAAACCCCTATGCCACTAGCTAAACCCAACGCCAAGCGCTAAACCCCAACGGCAGCCGCTAAACCCCAACGCCAACCGCTACACCCCAACGCCAGCCGCGAAACCCCGCCAGCCGCTAAACCCCAACGCCAGCCGCTATGCCCCAACGCCAGCTCTGAAACCCCGCCAGCAGCTATGCCCCAATGCCAGCCGCTATGCCTCAAGACCAGCCGTGATACCCCAACGCCAGCAGCTATGCCCCAACGCCAGTAGCTAAACCCCAACGGCAGTAGCTAAACCCCAACGCCAGTAGCTAATCCCCAACGCCAGCCGCTAAACCCCAACGCCAGCCGTTAAACCCCAACGCGAGTAGCTAAACCCCAACGGCAGCCGCTAAACCCCAACGCCAACCGCTACACCCCAACGCCAGCCGCGAAACCCCGCCAGCCGCTAAACCCCAACGTCAGCCGCTATGCCCCAACGCCAGCTCTGAAACCCCGCCAGCAGCTATGCCCCAATGCCAGCCGCTATGCCCCAACACCAGCCGTGATACCCCAACGCCAGCAGCTATGCCCCAACGCCAGTAGCTAAACCCCAACGGCAGTAGCTAAACCCCAACGCCAGTAGCTAAACCCCAACGGCAGTAGCTAAACCCCAATGCCAGTAGCTAAATCCCAACGCCAGCCGTTAAACCCCAACGCCAGCCACTAAGCCACAACGCCAACCGCTAAACCCCAACCCCAGCCGTTAAACACCAACGCCAACCGCTAAACCCCAACGCCAGTAGCTAAACCCCAATGCCAGTAGCTAAACCCCAATGCCAGTAGCGAAACCCCTATGCCAGTAGCTAAACCCAACGCCAAGCGCTAAACCCCAACGGCAGCCGCTAAACCCCAACGCCAACCGCTACACCCCAACGCCAGCCGCGAAACCCCGCCAGCCGCTAAACCCCAATGCCAGCCGCTATGCCCCAACGCCAGCTCTGAAACCCCGCCAGCAGCTATGCCCCAATGCCAGCCGCTATGCCTCAAGACCAGCCGTGATACCCCAACGCCAGCAGCTATGCCCCAACGCCAGTAGCTAAACCCCAACGGCAGTAGCTAAACCCCAACGCCAGTAGCTAATCCCCAACGGCAGTAGCTAAACCCCAATGCCAGTAGCTAAATCCCAACGCCAGCCGTTAAACCCCAACGCCAGCCACTAAGCCACAACGCCAACCGCTAAACCCCAACGCCAGCCGTTAAACACCAACGCCAACCGCTAAACCCCAACGCCAGCCGCTAAACCCCAACGCCAGTAGCTAAACCCCAACGGCAGTAGCTAAACCCCAATGCCAGTAGCTAAACCCCAACGCCAGCCGTTAAACCCCAACGCCAGCCGCTAAGCCCCAACGCCAGTAGCTAAACCCCAACGCGTAGCTAAACCCCAACGCCAGTAGCTAAACCCAACGCCAAGCGCTAAACCCCAACGGCAGCCGCTAAACCCCAACGCCAACCGCTACACCCCAACGCCAGCCGCGAAACCCCGCCAGCCGCTAAACACCAACGCCAGCCGCTATGCCCCAATGCCAGCTCTGAAACCCCGCCAGCAGCTATGCCCCAATGCCAGCCGCTATGCCCCAACACCAGCCGTGATACCCCAACGCCAGCAGCTATGCCCCAACGCCAGTAGCTAAACCCCAACGGCAGTAGCTAAACCCCAACGCCAGTAGCTAATCCCCAACGGCAGTAGCTAAACCCCAATGCCAGTAGCTAAATCCCAACGCCAGCCGTTAAACCCCAACGCCAGCCACTAAGCCACAACGCCAACCGCTAAACCCCAACGCCAGCCGTTAAACACCAACGCCAACCGCTAAACCCCAACGCCAGCCGCTAAACCCCAACGCCAGTAGCTAAACCCCAACGCCAGTAGCTAAACCCCAACGGCAGTAGCTAAACCACAATGCCAGTAGCTAAACCCCAACGCCAGCCGTTAAACCCCAACGCCATCCGCTAAGCCCCAACGCCAGTAGCTAAGCCCCAACGCCAGTAGCTAAGCCCCAACGCCTAGCTAAACCCCAACGTGTAGCTAAACCCCGCCAGCCGCTAAACCCCAACGCCGGTAGCTAAACCACAATGCTGGTAGCTAAACCCCAACGCCAGTAGCTAAACCCCAACGGCAGTAGCTAAACCCCAATGCCAGTAGCTAAACCCCAACGCCAGCCGTTAAACACCAACGCCAACCGCTAAACCCCAACGCCAGCCGCTAAACCCCAACGCCAGTAGCTAAACCCTAACGCCAGTAGCTAAACCCCAACGGCAGTAGCTAAACCCCAATGCCAGTAGCTAAACCCCAACGCCAGCCGTTAAACCCCAACGCCAGCCGCTAAGCCCCAACGCCAGTAGCTAAACCCCAACGCGTAGCTAAACCCCAACGCCAGTAGCTAAACCCAACGCCAAGCGCTAAACCCCAACGGCAGCCGCTAAACCCCAACGCCAACCGCTACACCCCAACGCCAGCCGCGAAACCCCGCCAGCCGCTAAACCCCAACGCCAGCCGCAATGCCCCAATGCCAGCCGCTATGCCCCAACACCAGCCGTGATACCCCAACGCCAGCAGCTATGCCCCAACGCCAGTAGCTAAACCCCAACAGCAGTAGCTAAACCCCAACGCCAGCCGTTAAACACCAACGCCAACCGCTAAACCCCAACGCCAACCGCTAAACCCCAACGCCAGTAGCTAAATCCCAACGCCAGCCGTTAAACCCCAACGCCAGCCACTAAGCCACAACGCCAGTAGCTAAACCCCAACGGCAGTAGCTAAACCCCAACGCCAGTAGCTAAACCCCAACAGCAGTAGCTAAACCCCAACGCCAGCCGCTAAACCCCAACGCCAGCCGCTAAACCCCAACGCCAGTAGCTAAATCCCAACGCCATTAGCTAAACGCCAACGGCAGTAGCTAAACCCCAAGGCCAGCCGTTAAATCTCAATGCCAGCCGCTAAGCCCCAATGCCAGTAGCTAAACCCCGCCAGCCTCTAAACCCCAACGCCAGTAGCTAAACCCCAACGCCAGGAGCTAAACCCCAACGCCAGCCGCTTAACCCCAACGCCAGCCGCTAAACCCCAACGCCAGCCGTTAAACCCCAACGCGAGTAGCTAAACCCCAACGGCAGCCGCTAAACCCCAACGCCAACCGCTACACCCCAACGCCAGCCGCGAAACCCCGCCAGCCGCTAAACCCCAACGCCAGCCGCTATGCCCCAACGCCAGCTCTGAAACCCCACCAGCAGCTATGACCCAATGCCAGCCGCTATGCCCCAACACCAGCCGTGATACCCCAACGCCAGCAGCTATGCCCCAACGCCAGTACCTAAACCCCAACGGCAGTAGCTAAACCCCAACGCCAGTAGCTAAACCCCAACGGCAGTAGCTAAACCCCAATGCCAGTAGCTAAATCCCAACGCCAGCCGTTAAACCCCAACGCCAGCCACTAAGCCACAACGCCAACCGCTAAACCCCAACGCCAGCCGTTAAACACCAACGCCAACCGCTAAACCCCAACGCCAGCCACTAAATCCCAACGCCAGTAGCTAAACCCCAACGCCAGTAGCTAAACCCCAATGCCAGTAGCGAAACCCCTATGCCAGTAGCTAAACCCAACGCCAAGCGCTAAACGCCAACGGCAGCCGCTAAACCCCAACCGCTACACCCCAACGCCAGCCGCGAAACCCCGCCAGCCGCTAAACCCCAACGCCAGCCGCTATGCCCCAACGCTAGCGCTGAAACCCCGCCAGCAGCTATGCCCCAATGCCAGCCGCTATGCCTCAACACCAGCCGTGATACCCCAACGCCAGCAGCTATGCCCCAACGCCAGTAGCTAAACCCCAACGGCAGTAGCTAAACCCCAACGCCAGTAGCTAAACCCCAACGGCAGTAGCTAAACCCCAATGCCAGTAGCTAAATCCCAACGCCAGCCGTTAAACCCCAACGCCATCCACTAAGCCACAACGCCAACCGCTAAACCCCAACGCCAGCCGTTAAACACCAACGCCAACCGCTAAACCCCAACGCCAGCCGCTAACCCCCAACGCCAGTAGCTAAACCCCAATGCCAGTAGCTAAACCCCAACGCCAGCCGTTAAACCCCAACGCCAGCCGCTAAGCCCCAACGCCAGTAGCTAAACCCCAACGCGTAGCTAAACCCCAACGCCAGTAGCTAAACCCAACGCCAAGCACTAAACCCCAACGGCAGCCGCTAAACCCCAACGCCAACCGCTACACCCCAACGCCAGCCGCGAAACCCCGCCAGCCGCTAAACCCCAACGCCACCCGCTATGCCCCAATGCCAGCTCTGAAACCCCGCCAGCAGCTATGCCCCAATGCCAGCCGCTATGCCCCAACACCAGCCGTGATACCCCAACGCCAGCAGCTATGCCCCAGCGCCAGTAGCTAAACCCCAACAGCAGTAGCTAAACCCCAACGCCAGCCGTTAAACACCAACGCCAACCGCTAAACCCCAACGCCAGTAGCTAAACCCCAATGCCAGTAGCTAAATCCCAACGCCAGCCGATAAACCCCAACGCCAGCCACTAAGCCACAACGCCAACCGGTAAACCCCAACGCCAGCCGTTAAACACCAACGCCAACCGCTAAACCCCAACGCCAGCCGCTAAACCCCAACGCCAGCAGCTAAACCCCAACGCCAGTAGCTAAACCCCAACGCCAGTAGCTAAACCCCAACGGCAGTAGCTAAACCCCAATGACAGTACCTAAACCCCAACGCCAGCCGTTAAACCCCAACGCCAGCTGCTAAGCCCCAACGCCAGTAGCTAAACCCCAACGCCAGTAGCTAAACCCCAACGCCAGTAGCTAAACCCCAACAGCAGTAGCTAAACCGCAACGCCAGCCATTAAACCCCAACGCCAGCCGCTAAACCCCAACGCCAGCCGCTAAACCCCAACGCCAGTAGCTAAACCCCAACGCCATTAGCTAAACGCCAACGGCAGTAGCTAAACCCCAAGGCCAGCCGTTAAATCTCAACGCCAGCCGCTAAGCCCCAATGCCAGTAGCTAAACCCCGCCAGCCTCTAAACCCCAACGCCAGTAGCTAAACCCCGCCAGTAGTCGAACCGCAACGCCAGCCTCTAAACCCCAACGCCAGTAGCTAAACCCCAAGGCCAGCCGTTAAATCTCAACGCCAGCCGCTAAGCCCCAATGCGAGTAGCTAAACCCCGCCAGCCTCTAAACCCCAACGCCAGTAGCTAAACCCCGCCAGTAGTCGAACCGCAACGCCAGCCTCTAAACCCCAACGCCAGCTGAGAAACCCCTACGCCAGCCGCCAAACCCCAACGCCAGCTGTGAAACCCCGCCAGCCGTTGAACCCCAACGCCAAGCGCTAAACCCCAACGCCAGCCTCTAAACCCCAACGCCAAGTGCTAAACCCCAACGCCAGCCTCTAAACCCCAATGCCAGGAACTAAACCCCAACGCCAAGCGCTAAACCCCAACACCAGCAGCTTAACCCCAACGCCAAGCGCCATACCCCAATGCCAGGTTCTAAACCCCAACGCCAGTAGCTAAACCCCAACGCCAGTAGCTAAACCCCAAGGCCAGCCTCTAAACCCCAACGCCAGTAGCTAAACCTCGCCAGTAGCTAAACCCCAACGCCAGTAGCTAAACGCCAACGCCAATAGCTAAACCCCAGCACCAGCCGCAAAACCCCAACGCCAGCCGCTAAACAGCAACGCCAGTAGCTAAACCCCAACGCCAATCGCTAAACCCCAACGCCAGTAGCTAAACCCCAACGCCAGCCGCTAAACCCCAACGCCAGCCGCTAAACCGCAACGCCAGTAGCTAAACCCCAACGCCAAACGCTAAATCCCAACGCCAGCAACTAAACCACAAAGCCAGTAACTAAACTCCGCCAGTAGCTAAACACCAACGCCAGCCGTTAAACCCCAACGCTAGCCTCTAAACCCCAACGCCAGTAGCTAAACCCCAACGCCAAGCGCTAAACGCCAAGCGCTAACCCCCAACGCCAGCCGCTAAACCCCAACGCCAGCAGCTAAACCCCTTCAGCAACTAAACCGCAATGCCAGTAGCTAAACCCCAACGCCAGTAGCTAAACCCCAACGCCAGTAGCTAAACAACAAAGCCAGTAGCTAAAGCCCAACGCCAGTAGCTAAACCCCAACGCCAGCCGCTAAACCCCAACGGCAGCAGCTAAACCCCAACGCCAGTAGCTAAACCCCAACGCCAAGCGCTAAACCCCCAACGCCAGCAGCTAAACCCCAACGCCAGCAGCTAAACCCCAAAGCCAGTAACTAAACTCCGCCAGTAGCTAAATACCAACGCCAGCCCCTAAACCCCAACGCCAGCCTCTAAACCCCATCATCAGCCGCTAAACCCCAACGCCAGCCTCTAAACCCCAACGCCAGTAGCTAAACCCCAATGCCAGTAGCTAAACCCCAACGCCAAGCGCTAAACCCCAACGCCAGTAGCTAAACCCCGCCAGCCTCTAAACCCCAACGCCAGTAGCTAAACCCCAACGCCAGCTGAAAATCCTCAACGCCAGTTGCTAAACCCCAACGCCAGTAGCTAAACCCCAACGCGATTAGCTAAACCCCAACGCCAGTAGCTAAACCCCAACGCCAGTAGCTAAACCCCAACGGCAGAAGCTAAACCCCAACGGCAGAAGCTAAACCCCAACGCCAGTAGCTAAACCCCAATGCCAGTAGCTAAACCCCAACGCCAGCCTTTAAACTCCATCGCCAGTAGCTAAACCCCAACGCCAGCCGCAAATCCTCAACGCCAGTTGCTAAACTCCTACGCCAGTAGCTAAACCGCAACGTCAGTAACTAAACCCCAACACCAAGCGCTAAACCCCAACGCCAGCAGCTTAAACCCCAACGCCAGTTGCTAAACCCCAACACCAGTAGCTAAACCGCAACGCCAGTAGCTAAACCCCAACGCCAAGCGCTAAACCCCAACGCCCATAGCTAAACCCCAACGCCAGCCCCGAAACCACAACGCCAGGATCTAAACCCCAACGCCAAGCGCTAAACCCCAACAGCAGCAGCTTAACCTCAACGCCAAGCGCCATACCCCAACGCAAGTAGCCAAACCCCAACGCCAGTAGATAAACCCCAATGCCAGTAGCTAAACCCCAACGCCAGTAGCTAAACCCCAACGGCAGTAGCTAAACCCCAATGACAGTAGCTAAACCCCAACGCCAGCCGTTAAACCCCAACGCCAGCTGCCAAGCCCCAACGCCAGTAGCTAAACCCCAACGCCAGTAGCTAAACCCCAACGCCAGTAGCTAAACCCCAACAGCAGTAGCTAAACCCCAACGCCAGCCGTTAAACCCCAACGCCAGCCGCTAAACCCCAATGCCAGCCGCTAAACCCCAACGCCAGTAGCTAAACCCCAACGTCATTAGCTAAACGCCAACGGCAGTAGCTAAACCCCAAGGCCAGCCGTTAAATCTCAACGCCAGCCGCTAAGCCCCAATGCCAGTAGCTAAACCCCGCCAGCCTCTAAACCCCAACGCCAGTAGCTAAACCCCGCCAGTAGTCGAACCGCAACGCCAGCCTCTAAACCCCAACGCCAGTAGCTAAACCCCAACGCCAGCCTCTAAACCCTAACGCCAGCCGCTAAACCCCAACGCAAGTAGCTAAACCACAATGGCAGTAGCTAAACCCCGCCAGCCGCTAAATCCCAACACCAACCGCTAAGCCCCAACGCCAGTAGCTAAACCCCAACGCTAGTACCTAAACCCCAATGCCAATAGCTAAACCCCAACGCCAGCCGCTAAACCCCAACGCCAGTAGCTAAACCCAACGCCAAGCGCTAAACCCCAACGGCAGCCGCTAAACCCCAACGCCAACCGCTACACCCCAACGCCAGCCGCGAAACCCCGCCAGCCGCTAAACCCCAACGCCAGCCGCTATGCCCCAATGCCAGCTCTGAAACCCCGCCAGCAGCTATGCCCCAATGCCAGCCGCTATGCCCCAACACCAGCCGTGATACCCCAACGCCAGCAGCTATGCCCCAACGCCAGTAGCTAAACCCCAACAGCAGTAGCTAAACCCCAACGCCAGCCGTTAAACACCAACGCCAACCGATAAACCCCAACGCCAGTAGCTAAACCCCAATGCCCGTAGCTAAATCCCAACGCCAGCCGTTAAACCCCAACGCCAGCCACTAAGCCAACTGCTAAACCCCAACGCCAGTAGCTAAACCCCAAGGCCAGCCGTTAAATCTCAACGCCAGCCGCTAAGCCCCAATGCGAGTAGCTAAACCCCGCCAGCCTCTAAACCCCAACGCCAGTAGCTAAACCCCGCCAGTAGTCGAACCGCAACGCCAGCCTCTAAACCCCAACGCCAGCTGAGAAACCCCTACGCCAGCCGCCAAACCCCAACGCCAGCTGTGAAACCCCGCCAGCCGTTGAACCCCAACGCCAAGCGCTAAACCCCAACGCCAGCCTCTAAACCCCAACGCCAAGCGCTAAACCCCAACGACAACCTCTAAACCCCAACGCCAAGTGCTAAACCCCAACGCCAGCCTCTAAACCCCAATGCCAGGAACTAAACCCCAACGCCAAGCGCTAAACCCCAACACCAGCAGCTTAACCCCAACGCCAAGCGCCATACCCCAATGCCAGGTTCTAAACCCCAACGCCAGTAGCTAAACCCCAACGCCAGTAGCTAAACCCCAAGGCCAGCCTCTAAACCCCAACGCCAGTAGCTAAACCTCGCCAGTAGCTAAACCCCAACGCCAGTAGCTAAACGCCAACGCCAATAGCTAAACCCCAGCACCAGCCGCAAAACCCCAACGCCAGCCGCTAAACAGCAACGCCAGTAGCTAAACCCCAACGCCAATCGCTAAACCCCAACGCCAGTAGCTAAACCCCAACGCCAGCCGCTAAACCCCAACGCCAGCCGCTAAACCGCAACGCCAGTAGCTAAACCCCAACGCCAAACGCTAAATCCCAACGCCAGCAACTAAACCACAAAGCCAGTAACTAAACTCCGCCAGTAGCTAAACACCAACGCCAGCCGTTAAACCCCAACGCTAGCCTCTAAACCCCAACGCCAGTAGCTAAACCCCAACGCCAAGCGCTAAACGCCAAGCGCTAACCCCCAACGCCAGCCGCTAAACCCCAACGCCAGCAGCTAAACCCCTTCAGCAACTAAACCGCAATGCCAGTAGCTAAACCCCAACGCCAGTAGCTAAACCCCAACGCCAGTAGCTAAACAACAAAGCCAGTAGCTAAAGCCCAACGCCAGTAGCTAAACCCCAACGCCAGCCGCTAAACCCCAACGGCAGCAGCTAAACCGCAACGCCAGTAGCTAAACCCCAACGCCAAGCGCTAAACCCCCAACGCCAGCAGCTAAACCCCAACGCCAGCAGCTAAACCCCAAAGCCAGTAACTAAACTCCGCCAGTAGCTAAATACCAACGCCAGCCCCTAAACCCCAACGCCAGCCTCTAAACCCCATCACCAGCCGCTAAACCCCAACGCCAGCCTCTAAACCCCAACGCCAGTAGCTAAACCCCAATGCCAGTAGCTAAACCCCAACGCCAAGCGCTAAACCCCAACGCCAGTAGCTAAACCCCGCCAGCCTCTAAACCCCAACGCCAGTAGCTAAACCCCAACGCCAGCTGAAAATCCTCAACGCCAGTTGCTAAACCCCAACGCCAGTAGCTAAACCCCAACGCGATTAGCTAAACCCCAACGCCAGTAGCTAAACCCCAACGCCAGTAGCTAAACCCCAACGGCAGAAGCTAAACCCCAACGGCAGAAGCTAAACCCCAACGCCAGTAGCTAAACCCCAATGCCAGTAGCTAAACCCCAACGCCAGCCTTTAAACTCCATCGCCAGTAGCTAAACCCCAACGCCAATCGCTAAACCCCAACGCCAGTAGCTAAACCCCAACGCCAGCCGCTAAACCCCAACGCCAGCCGCTAAACCGCAACGCCAGTAGCTAAACCCCAACGCCAAACGCTAAATCCCAACGCCAGCAACTAAACCACAAAGCCAGTAACTAAACTCCGCCAGTAGCTAAACACCAACGCCAGCCGTTAAACCCCAACGCTAGCCTCTAAACCCCAACGCCAGTAGCTAAACCCCAACGCCAAGCGCTAAACGCCAAGCGCTAACCCCCAACGCCAGCCGCTAAACCCCAACGCCAGCAGCTAAACCCCTTCAGCAACTAAACCGCAATGCCAGTAGCTAAACCCCAACGCCAGTAGCTAAACCCCAACGCCAGTAGCTAAACAACAAAGCCAGTAGCTAAAGCCCAACGCCAGTAGCTAAACCCCAACGCCAGCCGCTAAACCCCAACGGCAGCAGCTAAACCGCAACGCCAGTAGCTAAACCCCAACGCCAAGCGCTAAACCCCCAACGCCAGCAGCTAAACCCCAACGCCAGCAGCTAAACCCCAAAGCCAGTAACTAAACTCCGCCAGTAGCTAAATACCAACGCCAGCCCCTAAACCCCAACGCCAGCCTCTAAACCCCATCATCAGCCGCTAAACCCCAACGCCAGCCTCTAAACCCCAACGCCAGTAGCTAAACCCCAATGCCAGTAGCTAAACCCCAACGCCAAGCGCTAAACCCCAACGCCAGTAGCTAAACCCCGCCAGCCTCTAAACACCAACGCCAGTAGCTAAACCCCAACGCCAGCTGAAAATCCTCAACGCCAGTTGCTAAACCCCAACGCCAGTAGCTAAACCCCAACGCGATTAGCTAAACCCCAACGCCAGTAGCTAAACCCCAACGCCAGTAGCTAAACCCCAACGGCAGAAGCTAAACCCCAACGGCAGAAGCTAAACCCAACGCCAGTAGCTAAACCCCAATGCCAGTAGCTAAACCCCAACGCCAGCCTTTAAACTCCATCGCCAGTAGCTAAACCCCAACGCCAGCCGCAAATCCTCAACGCCAGTTGCTAAACTCCTACGCCAGTAGCTAAACCGCAACGTCAGTAGCTAAACCCCAACACCAAGCGCTAAACCCCAACGCCAGCAGCTTAAACCCCAACGCCAGTTGCTAAACCCCAACACCAGTAGCTAAACCGCAACGCCAGTAGCTAAACCCCAACGCCAAGCGCTAAACCCCAACGCCCATAGCTAAACCCCAACGCCAGCCCCGAAACCACAACGCCAGGATCTAAACCCCAACGCCAAGCGCTAAACCCCAACAGCAGCAGCTTAACCTCAACGCCAAGCGCCATACCCCAACGCAAGTAGCCAAACCCCAACGCCAGTAGATAAACCCCAATGCCAGTAGCTAAACCCCAACGCCAGTAGCTAAACCCCAACGGCAGTAGCTAAACCCCAATGACAGTAGCTAAACCCCAACGCCAGCCGCTAAACCCCAACGCCAGCTGCCAAGCCCCAACGCCAGTAGCTAAACCCCAACGCCAGTAGCTAAACCCCAACGCCAGTAGCTAAACCCCAACAGCAGTAGCTAAACCCCAACGCCAGCCGTTAAACCCCAACGCCAGCCGCTAAACCCCAATGCCAGCCGCTAAACCCCAACGCCAGTAGCTAAACCCCAACGTCATTAGCTAAACGCCAACGGCAGTAGCTAAACCCCAAGGCCAGCCGTTAAATCTCAACGCCAGCCGCTAAGCCCCAATGCCAGTAGCTAAACCCCGCCAGCCTCTAAACCCCAACGCCAGTAGCTAAACCCCGCCAGTAGTCGAACCGCAACGCCAGCCTCTAAACCCCAACGCCAGTAGCTAAACCCCAACGCCAGCCTCTAAACCCTAACGCCAGCCGCTAAACCCCAACGCAAGTAGCTAAACCACAATGGCAGTAGCTAAACCCCAACGCCAGCCGCTAAATCCCAACACCAACCGCTAAGCCCCAACGCCAGTAGCTAAACCCCAACGCTAGTACCTAAACCCCAATGCCAATAGCTAAACCCCAACGCCAGCCGCTAAACCCCAACAGCAGTAGCTAAACCCCAACGCCAGCCGTTAAACACCAACGCCAACCGATAAACCCCAACGCCAGTAGCTAAACCCCAATGCCCGTAGCTAAATCCCAACGCCAGCCGTTAAACCCCAACGCCAACCACTAAGCCAACCGCTAAACCCCAACGCCAGCCGTTAAACACCAACGCCAACCGCTAAACCCCAACGCCAGCCGCTAAACCCCAACGGCAGTAGCTAAACCCCAACGCCAGCCGTTAAACCCCAACGCCAGCCGCTAAGCCCCAACGCCAGTAGCTAAACCCCAACGCCAGTAGCTAAACCCCAACAGCAGTAGCTAAACCCCAACGCCAGCCGTTAAACCCCAACGCCAGCCGCTAAGCCCCAACGCCAGCCGCTAAACCCCAACGCCAGTAGATAAACCCCAACGGCAGTAGCTAAACCCCAATGCCAGTAGCTAAACCCCAACGTCAGCAGCTATGCCCCAATGCCAGCCGTGAAACCCCAACGCCAGTAGCTAAACCCCAACGCCAGTAGCTAAACCCCAACGGCAGTAGCTAAACCCCAATGACAGTAGCTAAACCCCAACGCCAGCCGTTAAACCCCAACGCCAGCTGCCAAGCCCCAACGCCAGTAGCTAAACCCCAACGCCAGTAGCTAAACCCCAACGCCAGTAGCTAAACCCCAACAGCAGTAGCTAAACCCCAACGCCAGCCGTTAAACCCCAACGCCAGCCGCTAAACCCCAATGCCAGCCGCTAAACCCCAACGCCAGTAGCTAAACCCCAACGTCATTAGCTAAACGCCAACGGCAGTAGCTAAACCCCAAGGCCAGCCGTTAAATCTCAACGCCAGCCGCTAAGCCCCAATGCCAGTAGCTAAACCCCGCCAGCCTCTAAACCCCAACGCCAGTAGCTAAACCCCGCCAGTAGTCGAACCCCAACGCCAGCCGTTAAACACCAACGCCAACCGCTAAACCCCAACGCCAGCCGCTAAACCCCAACGGCAGTAGCTAAACCCCAACGCCAGCCGTTAAACCCCAACGCCAGCCGCTAAGCCCCAACGCCAGTAGCTAAACCCCAACGCGTAGCTAAACCCCAACGCCAGTAGCTAAACCCCAACAGCAGTAGCTAAACCCCAACGCCAGCCGTTAAACCCCAACGCCAGCCGCTAAGCCCCAACGCCAGCCGCTAAACCCCAACGCCAGTAGCTAAACCCCAACGCCAGTAGCTAAACCCCAACGCCATTAGCTAAACGCCAACGGCAGTAGCTAAACCCCAAGGCCAGCCGTTAAATCTCAACGCCAGCCGCTAAGCCCCAATGCCAGTAGCTAAACCCCGCCAGCCTCTAAACCCCAACGCCAGTAGCTAAACCCTGCCAGTAGTCGAACCGCAACGCCAGCCTCTAAACCCCAACGCCAGTAGCTAAACCCCAACGCCAGCCTCGAAACCCTAACGCCAGCCGCTAAACCCCAACGCAAGTAGCTAAACCACAATGGCAGTAGCTAAACCCCAACGCCAGCCGCTAAATCCCAACACCAACCGCTATGCCCCAACGCCAGTAGCGAAACCCCAACGCCAGTAGGTAAACCCCAACGCCAGTAGCTAAACCCCAACGCCAGCCGCTAAACCCCAACGCCGGTGGCTAAACCCCAATGCCAGTAGCTAAACCCCAACGCCAGCCGTTAAACCCCAACGCCAGCCACTAAGCCACAACGCCAACCGCTAAACCCCAACGCCAGCCGTTAAACACCAACGCCAACCGCTAAACCCCAACGCCAGCCGCTAAACCCCAACGCCAGCCGCTAAACCCCAACGCCAGTAGATAAACCCCAACGGCAGTAGCTAAACCCCAATGCCAGTAGCTAAACCCCAACGTCAGCAGCTATGCCCCAATGCCAGCCGTGAAACCCCAACGCCAGCCGCTATGCCCCAACGCCAGCCGTGAAACCCCAATGCCAGTCGTGAAACCCCAATGCCAGCAGCTGTGCCAGGCTGCCAAGGCTTGTCAGAGCATTTCAGTATTCTAGTACCTGAAAATCAGCATTTTGCTGTGGAAATTAGTATTTTAAAGCGGTGCCATTTTGTTGAATTTTTATGTGCGGTCATACCCATGTAAGTACAAGAAAGCACAACTTTTCTACCAATTGACATGTCTTCCCCTTGACAGTGCATTCATTGCCATCTCTTTGTATACTTGTTTGAACGGTTGCTTTCTGCTTTTACCATATAACCATATAACAATTACAGCACGGAAACAGGCCATCTCGACCCTTCTAGTCCGTGCCGAACACATAATCTCCCCTAGTCCCATATACCTGCGCTCAGACCATACCCCTCCATTCCTTTCCCATCCATATAACTTTTTTTTAATATATTTTTTTATTAAAGGTAATCAATTACAATGCTTCAAACAACTTTATATCAAATTAATTCAATTTGCATTAAGTAAAACACTAGTAATACTTATCTACTATTTTTTTAGAAATAATGATAGAGAAAGAATAGAACAGTTATAAATCATTAAGAGAGTGATTAAATAATAATTTGATTATATATAAGAAAGAAAAGAGAAACGAAAAAAAAAAAAAAAATTTGAGTAACCACAATATGTATTATTAATAACACTACTACAAGTGATAGTATCAATAAAGACATATATGTTAATTCCAATATAAAAATGAATTATTCTCACCAAATCCCGCAGGGTGCACGCCGAGCTGTGTTGCCAAGAACAGCTACTTCTCTAAATACTGTATATATGGAGACCATATCTGTTCAAAAGAATTATACTTGTCCAATAGGACAAATCTAATTCTTTCCAGATGTAACGTCTCCATCATCTCTGTTGCCCACATTTTGGTTGTGGGGGATAATGTTCCCTTCCAAAATTTCAATATGATTTTTTTCCCAATTATCAAACAGTAATCAAAGAAATTTCTTTGATTTACTGTAAGTGATAGATGTAAATCCGGAATTCCAAATATTATTAGCTTTGGGTTAGGGTCCAATTTAACTTTGATGACTTCAGAAATAACTTTAAAAATTTCTGTCCAGTAATAATTCAATTTAGGACATGTAACGAAACTATGTATTAAATTTGCCTCTGCTTTCTTGCACTTATCACAAATAGCGGAGAGATTCGGAAAAATACCATTTAATTTAGTTTTCGAATAATGTAACCTATATAATACTTTAAAATTCGTTGTAGACTTTCTTCCCAGTTTTCTTTTGTTATAGCCAATCCCATTTCATTTTCCCATGCTTGACGATATATTTCCGTTATTGGATTCTCCTTATCCAAAATGATGTTATATATATATAGGCTATTAATTTTTCTGTATTTGGATGTAAATTAAACAGTTCGTCTAACAATCCTGCTTCTTTATTTTTATAATCTTGTGTATTGGATTTAATATAATCTCTAATTTGTAAATACCTAAACAAATGTTGTGGAGACAATCCATAAATATCTTGTAACTCCTGGAATAAAAGAAATGTTCCTTTTCTATAAAGGTGTTCTATCCTTGTAATTCCTAAATCATCCCATTGTTTAAACCCCCCATCTAATATAGCAGGTTTAAACGATGGATTATTCATAATTGGTAATCTAAATGAGAGATTATCCAAATGTAGAGTCTTAACTATTTGTTTCCAAATACGTCTATTATTATATATTATTAGGTTGTCTTTATAATATTTTTTTTGTACTTCCGTTGGTGCAAAAATTATCGAACCTACATTGAAAGGTAGACAGTCTTCCTTTTCTATATTTAACCATGTCGGTTCATGATCCATATTTACCCACCAGAAATTCATATTCTTAATCTGAACAGCCCAGAAATAATATAAAAAGTTTGGAAGTGCTAATCCTCCATTTATCTTAGCTTTGCATAGATGTTTTTTATTTATTCTGTGATTTTTATAATCCCAAATAAAACTATTGACAATATTATCAATTTTTAAAAAAAAAGTTTTCGGAAGAAAAAAAGGAATAGCCTGAAACAAATATAACAACTGCGGTAGAAATACCATCTTTATGGCACTTATTCTACCAATCATGGATATAGGAAGTGTTTTCCAATATAAAATATTTTTTCTAAGTTTATCTAATAGTTGAGGATAGTTGGATTTTATTAATGAGTTATGAGTTTTAGTTACGTTAATCCCTAAATATTTAAGTTTGTCTGTAACTACTTTTAATGGGTATTGTTGTAATGTATTTAGATTTATTCCTGTTATTGGCATAATCTCGCTTTTATCCCAATTAATCCTATACCCAGAAAATGCACCAAATTTAGTTATAATGTTTAGCAGGTTGGGAATACTAATTTCCGGTTTTGTAATATAAATCAAAACATCATCTGCATATAAAGAAATTTTATTAATTGTTGTATCAGTATTATAGCCATATATTTCAGGTTCAGATCTAATTTTTTCCGCCAATGGTTCTATCGCCAATGCGAACAATAAGGGTGATAACGGACATCCCTGTCTGCATCCCCTAGAGAGTTTGAATTTGGCTGATAAAATTTGGTTAGTCAAAATTCTTGCCATAGGATTCGAGTATAAAATTCTTACCCATTTACAAAATCTATCCCCCAATTGAAACTTTTCCATTATATTAAATAAATACATCCATTCCACCTGATCAAACGCTTTTTCTGCATCTAGTGATATAACCGCTAGTTCCGTATCTTGTATTCTTTTTGAATATATAATATTAAACAAACGTCTGAGATTATGGGATGAGTAACGTTTTGGGATAAAACCTGTTTGATCATAATGTATTAATTTAGAGATCACTAAACTTAATCTCCTAGATAAGACCTTAGTTAATATTTTTTGGTCTGTATTTAAAAGGGCAATCGCTCTATATGATCCAGGATCTTCCAAATCCTTATCTACTTTAGGGATGAGTGTAATTGTGGATTCATTTAAAGATTCTGGTAATTTTCCTTGGTCATATGCATTTCTATACATTATTTGTAATCTTGGGGAAATCAGATCTTGAAATTTTTTATAAAATTCTGCACTCAGGCCATCTGGGCCCGCTGCTTTTCCGTTCTTTAGCGAACTAATTGATTCTATAATGTCTTTTACTGTTATTTCAGCATTTAACAATTCTCTACCTTCCTGATCTAAGCTATTGATTTGACATTCTTGTAAAAATATTTCCATACTATCTGTTTGTCCTGTTAGTTTTGACGAATAAAGATTTTTATAATATTGTAAAAATCTATCATTAATATCTTTTGGAGTAATTAATATATTTCCATACTCAGATCTAATTCCGTGTATCATCTTCTCATCTTCTAATTTTCTAAGCTGTCGTGCTAGTAATTTTTGTGGCTTATCTCCAAATTCAAAATACACTTGCTTAGTTTGTTGAAAAAGTTTAATCACTTGATTAGAATATATTTATTTAATCTATATTTTACTGATGCAATTTTATTACTTAACTCTTTGGAAGGCTGTTTTATATTTTCATTATCTAGACGTTTTATCTCATTTTCTAAATTTTGTTCTATTTTTCGATTTTCTTTATTGAGATGTGCTTGTGCGGATATTATTGCGCCACGCATGAATGCCTTAAATGTGTCCCAAAATAGTGACTATCCAATAACATATAACTATCCAATTTATTTTTAAATGATAAAAACGAACCTGCCTCCACCACCTTCACTGGAAGCTCATTCCACACAGCTACCACTCTCTGAGTAAAGAAGTTCCCCCTCATGTTACCCCTAAACTTCAGTCCCTTAATTCTCAAGTCATGTCCCCTTGTTTGAATCTTCCCTACTCTCAGTGGGAAAAGCTTTTCCACGTCAACTCTGTCTATCCCTCTCATCATTTTAAAAACCTCTATCAAGTCCCCCCTTAACCTTCTGCGCTCCAAAGAATAAAGCCCTAACTTGTTCAACCTTTCTCTGTAACTTAGTTGCTGAAACCCAGGCAACATTCTAGTAAATCTCCTCTGTACTCTCTCTATTTTGTTGACATCCTTCCTATAATTAGGCGACCAAAATTGTACACCATACTCCAGAATTGGCCTCACCAATGCCTTGTACAATTTTAACATTACATCCCAACTTCTATACTCAATGCTCTGATTTATAAAGGCCAGCACACCAAAAGCTTTCTTTACCTCCCTATCTACATGAAATTCCACTTTCAGGGAACTGTGCACAGTTATTCCCAGATCCCTCTGTTCACCTACATTCTTCAATTCCCTACCATTTACCATGTACGTCCTATTTTGATTTGTCCTGCCAAGATGTAGCACCTCACACTTATCAGCATTAAACTCCATCTGCCATCTTTCAGCCCACTCTTCCAACTGGCATAAATCTCTCTGTAGACTTTGAAACTCTACTTCATTACCCGCAACCCCACCTATCTTAGTATCATCTGCATACTTACTAATCCAATTTACCACGCCATCGTCCAGATCATTGATGTACATGACAAACAACAGTGGACCCAACACAGATTCCTGTGGCACCCCACTCGTCACTGGCCTCCAACCTGACAAACAACCATCCACCATTACTCTCTGGCATCTCCCATTCAGCCACTGTTGAATCCATCTTGCTACTCCACCATTAATACCCAACCATTGAACCTTCTTAACCAACCTTCCATGAGGAACCTTGTCAAAGGCCTTACTGAAGGCCATATACACAACATCCACTGCTTTACCCTCATCAATTTCCCGAGTAACATCTTCAAAAAATTCAAGAAGATTAGTTAAACATGACCTTCCAGGCACAAATCCATGTTGACTGTTCCTAATCAGTCCCTGTTTATCCAGATGCTTATATATATTATCTCTAAGTATTCTTTCCATTAATTTGCCCACCACTGACGTCAAACTAACAGGTCTATAATTGCTAGGTTTATTCTTAGACCCCTTTTTAAACAATGGAACAACATGCGCAATACGCCAATCCTCCGGCACTATTCCCGTTTCTAATGACATTTGAAATATTTCTGCTATAGCCCCTGCTATTTCTACACTAACTTCCCTCAATGTCCGAGGGAATATCCTGTCCGGACCTGGAGACTTATCCACTTTTATATTTCTCAAAAGTGTCAGTACTTCCTCTTCTTTGATCCTCATAGTTTCCATAGCTACTCTACTTGTTTCCCTTACCTCACATAATTCAATATCCTTCTCCTTGGTGAATACCGAAGAAAAGAAACTGTTCAATATCTCCCCCATCTCTTTTGGCTCTGCAGATAGTTGGCCACTCTGACTCTCTAATGGACCAATTTTATCCCTCGTTATCCTTTTGCTATTAATATAGCGGTAGAAACCCTTCGGATTTACTTTTACCTTACTTGCCAAAGCAACCATATCTTCTTTTAGCTTTTCTAATTTCTTTCTTAAGATTCTTTCTACATTCTTTATACTCCTCAAACACCTCATTTACTCCATGCTGCCTATAACTATTGTAGATCTCCGTCTTTTTCCGAACCAAGTGTCCAATTTCCCTTGAAAACCATGGCTCTTTACAATTTTTACGATTTCCTTTCAACCGAACAGGGACATAAAGATTCTGTACTCTTAAAATTTCACCTTTAAATGTACTCCATTTCTCTTCCACATCTTTCCCATAAAACAAACTGTCCCAATTTACTCCTTTTAAATCCTTTCGCATCTCCTCAAAGTTAGCCTTTCTCCAATCAAAAATCTCAACCCTAGGTCCAGTTTTGTCCCTCTCCATAATTATATTGAAACTAATGGTATTGTGATCACTGGACCCGAACTGTTCCCCAACGCATACCTCTGCCACCTGACCCATCTCATTTCCTAACAGGAGGTCCAGTACCGCCCCTTCTCTAGTCGGTACTTCTATGTATTGTTGCAAAAAACTATCCTGCACACATTTTACAAACTCCAACCCATCCAGCCCATTTACAGAATGTGTTTCCCAGTCTATGTGTGGAAAATTGAAATCTCCCACAATCACTACCTTGTGCTTACTACTAATATCTGCAATCTCCTTACATATTTGCTCTTCCAATTCTCGCTCCCCATTTGGCGGTCTATAATACACCCCTATAAGTGTTGCTACCCCTTTCCCATTTCTCAGTTCCACCCAAATAGCCTCCCTAGACGAGCCCTATAATCTATCCTGCCAAAGCACTGCTGTAATATCTTCCCTGATAAGCAATGCAACACCTCCACCTCTTGCCCCTCCAATTCTATCACACCTGAAGCAATGAAATCCTGGAATATTTAGTTTCCAATCACAGCCCTCCTGCAACCATGTTTCACTGATCGCCACAACATCATACTTCCAGGTGTCAATCCAGGCTCTAAGTTCATCCACTTTTCTTACAATGCTCCTAGCATTAAAATATACACATTTAAGAAACCCACCCTCTCTTATTCTCTGATTATTTTCTTTTTCTTCTCTCTCCCCTACATTTTGGGTCAGAGTGCTACGATTCTCTGCCCCCTGCTTCACACACTGACTGCTAGCTTTCCCAATTTGAGTCCCTCCCCCCAACCATACTAGTTTAAAGTCTCCCCAGTAGCCTTTGCAAATCTCCCCGCCAGGATATTGGTCCCCCTTGAGTTCAAGTGCAACCCGTCCTTTCTGTACAGGTCGCACCTTCCCCAAAAGAGGTCCCAATGATCCAGAAACTTGAATCCATACCCACTGCACCAGTCTCTCATCTACGCATTTATCCTCCACCTCGCTCCATTCCTACTCTCACTGTCGCGTGGCACAGGCAGTAATCCTGAGATTGTTACCTTTCCAGTCCTTCTCCTTAACTCTCTACCTAACTCCCTAAATTCTTCTTTCAGGACCTCTTCTCTTTTTTTACCTATGTCGTTGGTACCTATATGCACCACAACCTCAGGCTCCTCTCCCTCCCATTTCAGGATTTCTTGGACACGTTCAGGCACATCCCTGACCCTGGCACCAGGGAGGCAAACTACCATCCGGGACTCCTGTCTGCGTCCACAGAATCGCCTATCCGACCCCCTGACTATAGAGTCCCCTATTACAATTGCCCTCCTCTTCTTTTCCTTACCCTTCTGAGCAACAGGACCGGTCTCTGTGCCAGAGGCCCGGCCGCTGTCGCTGCCCCCAGGTAGGCTGTCTCCCCCACCCTTACTCAAACACGAGTACTTATTTTCAAGGTGTACAGCCACCGGGGTACTCACCAGTCCCTGCCTCTGCCCATTGCCCTTCCTAACTGTGACCCAGTTTTCTGTCTCCCGTGGTCTTGGAGTGACCACCTCCCTGTAACTCCTTTCTATGACCTCCTCGCTCTCCCTGAGCAGACAGAGGTCATCGAGTTGCTGCTCCAGGTTCCTAACGCGGTCCCTTAGGAGCCCCATCTCGACGCACCTGGCGCAGATGTGGACGTCTGGAGAGCACTCAGACTACATGACCTCCCACATCTGACATCCAGAACAGTAAACTGCCCTGGCCTTCATTCTCCCCCTTATCCAAATACAATAAAGCCTTACCCGGGATACAAGCCTATCAGCTGCTTCCTCTGATCCTCTTCCACCAATCAGAGGCTTCCACCAGAATCCTTCTCTGGAAGTGAGATGGAACGTTACAGATTTGGGTACACTTACAGCTCCAGGCAACTCCTCCTCTCACCAACGGCTCCCCGGGCCTCTGTAAACGCAAGCCCCGCGCTGTTTTTATACTTACAGCTCCAGGCAACTCCTCCTCTCACCAACGGCTCCCCGGGCCTCTGTAAACGCAAGCCCCGCGCTGTTTTATACTTACAGCTCAAGGCAACTCCTCCTCTCACCAACGGCTCCCCGGGCCTCTGTAAACGCAAGCCCCGCGCTGTTTTTATACTTACAGCTCCAGGCAACTCCTCCTCTCCCCAACGGCTCCCCGGGCCTCTGTAAACGCAAGCCCCGCGCTGTTTTTATACTTACAGCTCCAGGCAACTCCTCCTCTAACCAACGGCTCCCCGGGCCTCTGTTAACGCAAGCCCCGCGCTGTTTTTATACTTACAGCTCCAGGCAACTCCTCCTCTCACCAACGGCTCCCCGGGCCTCTGTAAACGCAAGCCCCGCGCTGTTTTTATACTTACAGCTCCAGGCAACTCCTCCTCTAACCAACGGCTCCCCGGGCCTCTGTAAATGCAAGCCCCGCGCTGTTTTTATACTTACAGCTCCAGGCAACTCCTCCTCTCACCAACGGCTCCCCGGGCCTCTGTAAACGCAAGCCCCGCGCTGTTTTTATACTTACAGCTCCAGGCAACTCCTCCTCTCACCAACGGCTCCCCGGGCCTCTGTAAACGCAAGCCCCGCGCTGTTTTTATACTTACAGCTCCAGGCAACTCCTCCCCTCCCCAACGGCCCCCCGGGCCTCTGTAAACGCAAGCCCCGCGCTGTTTTTATACTTACAGCTCCAGGCAACTCCTCCTCTCACCAACGGCTCCCCGGGCCTCTGTAAACGCAAGCCCCGCGCTGTTTTTATACTTACAGCTCCAGGCAACTCCTCCTCTCACCAACGGCTCCCCGGGCCTCTGTAAACGCAAGCCCCGCGCTGTTTTTATACTTACAGCTCCAGGCAACTCCTCCTCTCACCAACGGCTCCCCGGGCCTCTGTAAACGCAAGCCCCGCGCTGTTTTTATACTTACAGCTCCAGGCAACTCCTCCTCTCACCAACGGCTCCCCGGGCCTCTGTAAACGCAAGCCCCGCGCTGTTTTTATACTTACAGCTCCAGGCAACTCCTCCTCTCACCAACGGCTCCCCGGGCCTCTGTAAACGCAAGCCCCGCGCTGATTTTATACTTACAGCTCCAGGCAACTCCTCCTCTCCCCAACGGCTCCCCGGGCCTCTGTAAACGCAAGCCCCGCGCTGTTTTTATACTTACAGCTCCAGGCAACTCTTCCTCTCACCAACGGCTCCCCGGGCCTCTGTAAACGCAAGCCCCGCGCTGTTTTTATACTTACAGCTCCAGGCAACTCCTCCTCTCACCAACGGCTCCCCGGGCCTCTGTAAACGCAAGCCCCGCGCTGTTTTTATACTTACAGCTCCAGGCAACTCCTCCTCTCACCAACGGCTCCCCGGGCCTCTGTAAACGCAAGCCCCGCGCTGTTTTTATACTTACAGCTCCAGGCAACTCCTCCTCTCACCAACGGCTCCCCGGGCCTCTGTAAACGCAAGCCCCGCGCTGTTTTTATACTTACAGCTCCAGGCAACTCCTCCTCTCACCAACGGCTCCCCGGGCCTCTGTAAACGCAAGCCCCGCGCTGTTTTTATACTTACAGCTCCAGGCAACTCCTCCTCTCACCAACGGCTCCCCGGGCCTCTGTAAACGCAAGCCCCGCGCTGTTTTTATACTTACAGCTCCAGGCAACTCCTCCTCTCACCAACGGCTCCCCGGGCCTCTGTAAACGCAAGCCCCGCGCTGTTTTTATACTTACAGCTCCAGGCAACTCCTCCTCTCACCAACGGCTCCCCGGGCCTCTTTTGTACCAGACGATGATGTAGAAGCCATTTTGGAAGCCTCCCTCTCCCTCCCTCGCTCTCTCTCCCTCCTTCCTCTCTTTCCCTCCCTCTTCCTCCCTCCCTCTCTCTCTCTCCCCCTTTTCCTCCATCTCCTTCCTTTTTTTCTCCCTCCCTCTCTTATTCCCTCCCTCCCTCTCACTCCATCACTCCTTCTCCCTCCCCGAACACTCTGTGACCAAAGCCAGTAGCTAAACCCCAACGCCAGTAGCTAAACTCCAACGCCAGCGGTGCCATTTTGTTGAATTTTTATGTGCGGTCATACCCATTTAAGAGTACAAGAATGCACAACTTTGCTACCAATTGACATGTCTTCCACTTGACTGCATTCATTGCCATCTCTTTGTATACTTGTTTGAACGGCTGCTTTCTGCTTTTAGCACCAGACGATAATGTAGAAGCCATTTTGGAAGCCTCCCTCTCCCTCCCTCGCTCTCTCTCCCTCCTTCCTCTCTTTCACTCCCTCTCTCTCTCTCTCCCCCTTTTCCTCCCTTTTTTTCTCCCTCCCTCTCTTATTCCCTCCCTCCCTCTCACTCCCTCACTCCTTCTCCCTCCCTGAACAGTCTGTGACCAACACCAGTAGCTAAACTCGAACGCCAGCCACTAAACCCCGCCAGTAGCTAAACCCCAACGCCAGTAGCTAAACCCCAACGCCAGCCGCTAAACCCCAACGCCAGCCGCTAAACCCCAACGCCAGCCGCTAAACCCCAACACCAGCCGCTATACCACAACGTTGGATCGCCGGAAAGTCTATCCAGTCTTTCTTCATAAGACAGTCCTGACATCCCAGGAATCAGTCTGGTGAACCTTCTCTGCACTCCCTCTATGGCAATAATGTCCTTCCTCAGATTTAGAGACCAAAACTGTACGCAATACTCCAGGTGTGGTCTCACCAAGACCCTGTACAACTGCAGTAGAACCTCCCTGCTCCTATACTCAGATCCTTTTGCTATGAAAGCTAACATACCATTCGCTTTCTTTACTGCCTGCTGCACCTGCATGCCTACTTTCAATGACTGGTGTACCATGACACCCAGGTCTCGCTGCATCTCCCCTTTTCCTAGTCGGCCACCATTTAGATAATAGTCTGCTTTCCTGTTTTTGCCACCAAAATGGATAACCTCACATGTATCCACATTATACTGCATCTGCCAAACATTTGGCCACTCACCCAGCCTATCCAAGTCACCTTGCAGTCTCCTAGCATCCTCCTCACAGCTAACACTGCCCCCCAGCTTAGTGTCATCCGCAAACTTGGAGATATTGCCTTCAATTCCCTCATCCAGATCATTAATATATATTGTAAATAGCTGGGGTCCCAGCACTGAGCCTTGTGGTACCCCACTAGTCACTGCCTGCCATTGTGAAAAGGACCCGTTTACTCCTACTCTTTGCTTCCTGTTTGCCAGACAGTTCTCTATCCACATCAATACTGAACCCCCAATGCTGTGTGCTTTAAGTTTGTATACTAATCTCTTATGTGGGACCTTGTCGAAAGCCTTCTGGAAGTCCAGATACACCACATCCACTGGTTCTCCCCTATCCACGCTACTAGTTACATCCTTGAAAAATTCTATAAGATTCGTCAGACATGATTTACCTTTTGTAAATCCATGCTGACTTTGTCCAATGATTTCACCACTTTCCAAATGTGCTGAATTCCCATCATTAATAACTGACTCTAGCAGTTTCCCCACTACCGATGTTAGACTAACTGGTCTGTAATTCCCCGTTTTCTCTCTCCCTCCCTTCTTAAAAAGTGGGGTTACGTTTGCTACCCGCCAATCCTCAGGAACTACTCCAGAATCTAAAGAGTTTTGAAAGATTATTACTAATGCATCCACTATTTCTGGAGCTACTTCCTTAAGTACTCTGGGATGCAGCCTATCTGGCCCTGGGGATTTATCGGCCTTTAATCCATTCAATTTACCCAACACCACTTCCCGGCTACCCTGGATTTCACTCAATTCCTCCAACTCCTTTGACCCGCGGTCCCCTGCTATTTCCGGTAGATTATTTATGTCTTCCTTAGTGAAGACGGAACCAAAGTAGTTATTCAATTGGTCCGCCATATCCTTGTTCCCCATGATCAACTCACCTGTTTCTGACTGCAAGGGACCTACATTTGTTTTAACTAATCTCTTTCTTTTCACATCTCTTCTCTCTCTCTCTCTCATCTCTCTCTCTCTCGCTCTCTCTCTCTCTCATCCTGAGACCCCTCGTCTCCATCCCGCACTGATCCCCATTACTGCCTCTATTCAGTCCTCACTGACATCCCCTGTGCTCCCCACTCCCCCTCCCCCACCTACTGATCGCCCTAGCCACCTCGCATTGATTCTCCTGCCACTCCCCATCAATCCTACACTGGTCCCCCAATTCATCCTGTACTGACCCCCCTTCCCACCCATCCTGCACTGCTCACCCCTTCATCCTGCACTGCTCCCCACCATCCATCCTGCACAGATCCCCCCCATTCAACCCCACTGTCATCCCCCGCTCTCTCCCCTCACAATTTTACCTACTCCAACCAACACGCACTAATTCCCTTGCCTCAATCCATCCAATCTGCACCGATTGCCTTCTCAAGCCACCCCCCCCCCACCACCATCTATCCATCCTGCACTGATTCATATCATTCCTATACGTTGGATTTATCCAGGTTTTACTTCTAGTCAGTCATATACATCACAAATTTGGTCAGGAGATATTTCAGTTGAAATTTTAACGTTAATTCTGAAGTGGGAATGATGGAAAAAGCGTTTATCAACAATATTTCTTTTAAATGGTGCTTACAAACTGGGTATCTTCATTGCCACATACCTCTAATCTGAATGTCTGGTAATGTGGCGTCTTGACACCTTTAAATATATTACCAAACATTTGCTGCATTTACGTCCTTTGGCCATCTCTTGTTAGTTAGTGTAATATTTAACCTGTCAGATGGGTATAGTCAGTTTTAACAGCTATTATCATAAAATGCCTTTAGAAAATTCCTTGCAAACTATATATTTTGTTGTGGATAAATTATGTGGGAAGCGAGAGTGTTTCTGTACCAATAGCAATAACGGCCCATGCTATGGCCATGTCATGATAATTTTCGGTCCTTCACAGAAAACATGCTTGCATCAATCTGTATTGTGCATGGTTAAGCATATATGTTACCATGGTCCAGGATTTATTGACACAGGTTGATCATACGCTGAATAATCCAACCACATTTTTGTTTGGAAGTGGAAAGAAATAATAAAAATTGCATTAATTGCAATATGTAAAAAGAGTTGAGATACCATATTATAATTTTGCTGCATGTCATTGTGGTATATATCATGTCTTGATTGGTGAATATGTTAGTTTGTGACTTTATTTGAAGCAGAAATAATATGTGAATGCTTCATTGAGCATAATTCCGACTGGTAACTTCGCATTTCGTCCGAGCACGCGTCATGCAAGCCATCTTAAATGACCACCTAAACTGTCATTTGGCAACCTAAAAAGCTGCCAAGGTTGCCCGGCTAGCAACAGGGAAAAAAAGTTAAGCGAGAGCCCTGCATTTCAGGTCCGGACCCTTCACACAGATGAAGTGGGGTGTATAAAGCTGGAAGAGGTGGGAGCAGGATAAAGTCTGGCAAGTGATGGGTGGATACAGAGGAGGGGTGATTGGCAGATAGGTGGAGTAAGTGACACTGAAAAGAGACAAATATTGTCAGATCAGCAGAAGAGCATTGAAATGCAAAGCCAGAGGAAGGGATTATGGGTGGAAGGGAAAGTTAGAACTCGTTAGAATTTAGAAGATTGAGGGGGGATCTTATAGAAACTTACAAAATTCTTAAGGGGTTGGACAGGCTAGATGCAGGAAGATTGTTCCTGATGTTGGGGACGTCCAGAACAAGAGGTCACAGTTTAAGGATAAGGGGGAAATCTTTTAGGACTGAGATGAGAATAAAAATTTTCACACAGAGAGCGGTGAATCTCTGGAATTCTCTGCCACAGAACGTAGTTGAGGCTAGTTCATTAGCTATATTTAAGAGGGAGTTAGATGTGGCCCTTGTGGCTAAAGGGATCAGGGGGTATGGAGAGGGCAGGTACGGGATACTGAGTTGGATGATCAGCCATGATCAAATTGATGGCGTTGCAGGCTCGAAGGGCTGAATGGCCTACTCCTGCACCTAATTTCTATGTTTCCATGTTTCTATTGAAATATGGTCATGGGGATGGAAGATATAGACAATAGACAATAGGTGCAGGAGTAGGCCATTTGGCCCTTTGAACCAGCACCGCTCGCTTGAAGAACAGATGAGCGTACAGAGGGGAAAGGAGCAAAGTTACGGAGATGCTGGGGAAGTGTGCTCACCAGGGTGGGGGTGCAGGGAAAGAGGGGGCTTCCCCACTAGGCTCATTTCACATCAGAGTCCCATTCTTCCCTGTCCCATTATACTTCCGCATCCCGCTGGCTTTACTTTTCACACCACTCCTTCTGACACATTCTCTCTGCTTGTCACCTCTAGCCTTTGTCACTTATTCCACCCATCTACCAATCACCACATCCCCTCACCTGTATCCACCCTTCATTTGCCAGGCTTTTCGCTACCTCGCCCCCTTTCCCAGATTTCTCCCCCTACTCCAATCTGAAGGCTTCTGAACAAATGCATCTGCCCATTTCCTCCACAGATGCCTGACTCTCTGAGTACTTCTTTTGCTCAAGATTCCAGCACCCTACATGCAAGAAATGTATCCAAAAAATTGGGAAAAGCCATAATTAATTTAACACATTTATCCCATTAAACTAAAGAGGGTTAGAAATAGGTGCCTTACCTTCCTATGACATCCATAAAGACCAAATCCAGCTAAATTTGAAGATGCTGAAAAATAAAATTAACATACCATTTTAATGTTTGAAAAGTTCCAACGTCCTTCTCTACAAATAGACAAAGTGCTGGAGCAACTCAGGGGGACGGACAGCCCTGGGTGAGAAGATTCTAGTCCTCAAGGTAAAAACACATGGACAATGCCAGGAGAAGTATCTCCACAAGGACCATTGTGTCTCTGCAGTAGTGACTCCTACAGATTGGACCAATATTAAGGTAGTCTAATATTTAGACTAAAATTCTTAAGGGTCTGAAGATTCCCAACGCAGAATTACCAATCCATGTTCTCCAGCAATGTTGCCTGACCATCAGAGTCAAACTAGTTGAGGCCAGTTAATTGGCTATATTTAAGTTGAGGCCAGTTCATTGGCTATATTTAAGAGGGAGTTAGATGTGGCCCTTGTGGCTAAAGGGATCAGGGGGTATGGAGAGAAGGCAGGTACAGGATACTGAGTTGGATGATCAGCCATGATCATATTGAATGGCGGTGCAGGCTCGAAGCGCCGAATGGCCTACTCCTGCACCTATTTTCTATGTTTCTATGTTTCTAAACTAGTGTTTAAGAAGGAACCGCAGATGCTGAAAAAAATAGCCTTTTCTTAAGAAATGGATAGATGTTTAGATCTAGTACTTGAATTTAGATGAATTGATTAGATGAATTTGATTTGATGAAACTGATGAGTATGAATTTTTGGTTGGGTATTTACTATGTTTTAGCGTTTAACTTTATAATTTCTACCTTTTTTTCTAAAACTGCAAATAAGAACTTGTTTCTGTTATTGCTGTTCCTTTACATATAAACAGATGTCTCCGAAGAAGAAATGCATAATTGTCAATCCAAATGCCCAGCAAAAGAAACTGATTTAGCCAGCATTCGCAGAGATTATCAGAATTTGGACTACTCCAAATGTGATGATCTATAGCACATTCTTAATGTAATGCGTGGTTTGAAGAGCAAAAAACTTGTAGTTTACAATGCTAAATTTGAAAAGTTGAGGAAAAACAAGGTGTACAGAATTGCTTATGGGTTACAATCTGAGCAGTATGATGATGCTACTGATTATGATATGCCAATGTACCAGCTAGCAACTGATCTTCATAAAAACTTGGTCTATTGCTAGAAATTGTAATATATGTACCTATCTGTTACATACTTACAGCATATAATACAATAATATTAAAGTTCTGATCTTGAGCATATCACATTTTTGAATTTTCAAAGCAGTCTGGGTGATAATTACTATTTCCGTCACAATGGTCAATTTTGTAATTAGCTACATTTAGGTAACTAGCTAATTATATGCTTTAATTTCAGGTTCTTTTTAACGTTTTAATAAAGTTTTATTTTAATATCGATCGTTTCACTGTTTATTTGGTCAAATTATTTAAACAATGAGTGAATTACTTATGACAGTGTGACAGTCCATCCACCCAGCCACACATACATACACACATCTACACACACACACATCCATCCATACGCACACTTCCATGCACGCACACACACACACATACATGCACTCATACATCCACGCATCCACACACACATCCATCCGCATGCAGACATACGTGCACACATCCATCCAGACATATCCATCCACACACACACATACATCCACACGCAGAGGGTGGTGAAAACTGCCCAACGCATCACCGGTTCCTCACTCCCCTCCATTGAGTCTGTCCAGAGCAAGCGATGTCTGAGAAGGGTGCGCAGCATCGTCAAGGACTGCTCTCACCCCAGCCACAGAATGTTTACCCTCCTCCCATCCGGGAGGCGCTACAGCTCTCTCCGTGGCCGGACTAGCAGGTTCAGGAACAGCTTCTTCCCTACGGCTATTACACAACTTAACTCTGCACCTTGGTGATTGCCAGTCACCCCACCCCCCCCCGGACACTCCTTCCCCCAGAAAAATTGCACTACTGCTACTGTATGTACATAAATATATTTTACTGTTCCATTATTCTATGCTCGCTCTTCTGGGTGAGATGCTAACTGCATTTTGATGTCTCTGTACTGTACACTGCACAATGACAATAAAGTTTGAATCTGAATCTGACACATCCACACATACATGCACACATCCATCCATCTACACATACATCCACACATCTACAGATAAACGTTTGACAGGTATACACAGACACACACAAACTACAGATACTCAATACAACACTTTTAGGGTTATTTTAGGTTAAAGGTAATAGCCCTTATTTGCAAAGGCACCATGAGGGGTATCTAACATAAATATAGGCTCATTGTGGCTTAAAATGAATACTCATCGAGTAAACATCAGAGCATTCGATTCTTGAACTGCCCTCACCCATTAATTAGGTTGGTTCAGGAGCCAGACCTCCGCAACAGTCTCATTGAAAAGACACACTCACAATTATATTTGTGATATTATTTTCATATAATATAATTATACATAATTACATATGATTACAGTCATATATATAGGTATAATAATATATAGTTTAAATGGACTGCAACAAGGAAATAGGCTCCCCATGCTGTAATATGGGTATTGGCCACTAGATGGCGCTTACTTTCCCGATCTCATTAGTTTAATTAATTAATGTGCAACCTTTGGCACTGACGAGTTATAACTTCCTTCTCAATTATATTTTATCTAAATCTGTGGAAAATGTCATGTAGTTCCGAGATGTGGGTCACGAAAATGGATTTCTATACACATTTTTGATGCTCGGCCCACAGCCTAAATGGAAAAGCAACAGAGAACTAGATGCTAATTTCCGAGTATGAAAATGGCCATAACTTTGTTAATACTGAAGATATTAAAGTGAATTAGGTGTCAAATTAAACTTCTTTTTATGTTTTATTTGATGGGGTAAATTACAGGCTTGATGTTCAAAATCTCAAAATGTTGTAACATTCCTATATAGCAAATGCTTACCTGCAGTTCACCGCGTATACTCCAGTTGGCTTCACCGCATGTACTCCAGTTGGCGCTGCGTGGCAACAGTACGGGTGACGGGTTGTGCAACCTCCCTGAGGGACTGGTGTTTGAGAGATGAGTGTAGAGAGGATGGGAAAGGACCAGCGTTAGTTAGTGAGTCAGGTGGGGAATGTGAGGACGGGGGGAGGGGGAGTGAAGGGAAGGATGTTCATCTCCATCTTCTTGTCCCATATTTCCCTTTGACCTTCCCACCCACCTCCCTGTGGCTTTACATTTCCCAGCTCGTCCTGATCTAACAAGTTTCATCACTTTCACCTTCATCTTTGTCACTGACCTCGGCCCTCGCTTTCCCTCCTCCCGCATGACAGAGCCGAGCCGCCCGGAGCTTCCCCCCTCCCTCCCCCCCCCCATCGTCAGCCCCGCCCCCCAGACCCAGCCCCGCCCCCCCACCGTCAGCCCCGCCCCCCCCCGGCCCCAGCATCAACGTCACCGCCGCCCATCGCCCTGGTAGCGGCCGGACCGTCAGCTCCCGACTCCCCGCCCCCGGCCCCTCCCGCCCGGCCGCTGCTCAAGGCGTCGCCACCCGGTAGAGCGGGGCCTCACTGGGGCGGCTGCTGCCCGCCCGCCCGCCGGCCTAAGACGTCCTGCTGCCCCTCGCTCACCGATGTCGACGATCCCCGGCCGCTGCTGCCCGTCCGTCCGCTCGGCCCAGCATCGGGGTGGAGGAGCCTCGGCCGCTCGTCAGCCGGCGCTCGGTGGATGGGTCGATGCCGCCACAGGTCGATTCCCCGGCAGTTTCCAGTCTCCGGGGGAGGGAGGGCGGGCGGGAGGGCGCGGCCCCGGTGCCGGTGGGTGGAGCCAGTCCCAACCTGCAGCGGTGGATGGGTGGGGCGAGGCCCGTCCTTGCCTCAGCCCGCCGACAAAATGGCCGCCGCGGCCCCCTGTCCCAAAGATCCTGTACCGGCTATAAGATCTTTGCCCTGTCCCATGACCGCAGTGGCACTACAAAAATGGCCGCCTCCATTTGACTACAAAAATGGCCGCCTCATGGACTACAAAAATGGCCGCAGAAGGGACTACAAAAATGGCCGCCTCAGTGAATAAGATTAGATTAGATTAGATATAATTTATTGCCACACAACCAGGGTTGGTGGACATTTGGGTTGTCAGCAGCAGTACAATAATAAAGAACACACAATAAAACTGTAACACAAACATCCACCACAGCATTCATCACTGTGGTGGAAGGCACAAAAATTTGGCCAGTCCTCCTCCATTCCCCCCCCCCCCCGTGTACAGGACCAGAGTCCAGTCAGTCCAGGATCGGCTCTTCCCCACCGGAGACTTTAGATTGTTGTAGGCCGCAAGAGTAAAACAAAGGTTTGCCAAGTCTGCCTGTCAGGAATGATCCCCTGATGCTGGAGGCACCTGTGGGAATCTCACCTTGGCCTTTGGAATAGAGTGACCAACAATCAATATTTCCAGATTTCCAAGGGCAGGTCACTTCCCTTGTTTATGTGTCTTTCACATTACTGCAGAGGTGTGATGCGTTATGTGAGGCGGGGAGGGGTTGGGGGGAGTGAATGCATTCCTGTTTGAATAAGTGTAGGAAGGTACTGCAGATGCTGGTTTACATCGAAGTTAGGCACAAAGATCTGGAGCAGCTCAGCGAGTCATGCAACATCGCTGAAAAAAAGAGTCTCGACCCAAAGCGTCGCCTATTCCTTTTCTCCAGAGATGCCGTTTGACCCGCTGAGTTACTCCAGTTTTTTGTGTCCATCTCTTGTTTGAATAAGATTATTTGAAAATCAAATGATCCACACCAACTCTTACAAATAAATCGCCTTTATGTGAAAAATTAAGCAACTATAAAACTTTGCCAACACGAAGGGGAATATCCTTTGGAGTCGTTCGCTACCATCCGCAGTCATGGATAAAACAGTGCAGGATATGATGACGTGGCCAATGATACAGGTGTGAGGCGAGATTCCCAAAATACAGTCTGCCGAGCGATGAATATACAGGGGTGAAAAATGTACTAACCATCAGCCTATATTGAAAAATCCCAAAACTCGGGTTCAGTGTTTAAAAAAGTACATTAGACAAGAAACCTTTACAAATAACGAAGCTTTGCGTATGGCAGCGCACACACCTGGTGAAAATGTCCCAATGGGCGGAAACAGGCCCTTCGGCCCACTGAGCCAGCCGTCAAACACTCATTTACCTCAATCTCATTTCTGCCCGCATTCACATCAATTTCCCACCTGAACCCCATTCGACCACTCACCGACACATCAGGGGGACAGTCCTTCAGGTGTTTTTGCCATTCATTTCTCATCGAGCCATGGGTTCATACAACACAGCAGGTGTTGCAACAACAAAGCAGCGTACGCAGAGTGAAAGGGAGCACTTGGGGGAAACTCCATAAAATAGTACCGGAGGTTAGAATCGAACCGGGTCCCCGGAGCAGTGACACACGCTGCTCAAGTGAACATATTATGAAATGAATGAGGACAGACAATAATCAGATTAATTGAACTCATCAAAGGGCGTAGATATAACGTGAGCAGCAGGCGGAATAGAGGGCATCTGATGATTTTTGGGTCAACCCAGTATGTACTGTAGCCGTAATCTGCGAACGAGACGGAGGCAGGTTTGCAAAGTATACGGGCCACAACTCGAATAACTGTCAGGAAGGCTATGGTTGGAATGGACATGGTGGGTGGAGTAGCCTGTTGCCGTGTTGCGCACGCACGCACACACGCACACACGCACACACACACACACACACTGTAATCACCCCTCAGGCATATTAACAAAGACCCACGCCCTTCGAGCCAAAACCGCCATTCAATGTGATCATGGCTGATCATCCACTATCAGTACCCCGTTCCTGACTTCTCCCCATATCTCCTGACTCCGCTATTTTTAAGAGCCCCATCTAGCTCTCTCTTGAAAGCATCCAGAGAACCTGCCTCCACCTGAGGCAGAGAATTCCACAGACTCACAACTCTCTGCAGGAATTGTCTCCGCTCTAAATGTCTTACCCCTTATTCTTAAACTGTGGCCCCTGGTTCTGGACTCCCCCAACATTGGGAACATGTTTCCTGCCTCTAGCATGTCCAAACTCTTAACAATCTTATATGTTTCAATGAGATCTCCTTTCATCCTTCTAAACTCCAGAGTGTACAAGCCCAGCTGCTCCATTTTCTCAGCATATGACAGTCCCACCATCCCTGGAATTAACCTTGTAAACCTACGCTGGGCTCCCTCAATAGCAAGAATGTCCTTCCTCAAATTAGGGGACCAAAACTGCACGCAATACTCCAGATGTGGTCTCATTAGGGCTCTATTCAATTGCAGAAGGACCTCTTTGCTCCTATATTCAATTCCTCTTGATAAAAAGTGTTTCCTCGCATTGAGTATAGAAGTTGGGATGTAATGTTAAAATTGTACAACGTATTGGTGAGACCAATTCTGGAGTATGGTGTACAATTTTGGTCGCCTGATTATAGGAAGGATGTTAACAAAATAGAGAGAGTACAGAGATTTACTAGAATGTTGCCTGGGTTTCAACAACTAAGTTACAGAGAAAGGTTGAACAAGTTAGGTCTTTATTCTCTGGAGCGCAGAAGGTTAAGGGGGGACTTGATAGAGGTCTTTAAAATGATGAGAGCGATAGACAGAGTTGACGTGGATAAGCTTTTCCCATTGAGAGTATGGAAGTTTCAATCAAGAGGACATGACTTCAGAATTAAGGGACAGAAGGGGTAACATGAGGGGGAACTTCTTTACTCAGAGAGTGGTGGCTGTGTGGAATGAGCTTCCAGTGGAAGTGGTGGAGGCAGGTTCGATTTTATCATTTAAAAATAAATTGGATAGGTACATGGATGGGAAAGGAATGGAGGGTTATGGTCTGAGTGCAGGTAGATGGGACTAGGGGAATATAAGTATTCGGCACGGACTTGTAGGGCCGAGATGGCCTGATTCCGTGCTGTAATAGTTATATGGGAGAGAGAGAGAGAGAGAGAGAGGGGGGATAGAGAGAGAGGGGGGAATATAGAGAGAGGGGGAGGGAGAGAGACAGAGAGAGAGGGATAGAGAGGGGGGAGGGAAAGAGAGGGGGTGAGAGATAGCTGGAGAGAGAGGGGGAGAGAGAGAGAGTTGGGGAGAGAGGGAGGGGGGAGAGAGGGGAAAGAGAGAGGGAAAGGGGGAGAGTGAAAGGGGGAGAGAGAGAGGGGGGAGAGAGAGAGAGAGCAGGGAGAGGGAAGAGAGGGGGAGAGGGGAGAGAAATGGAGGGAGAGAGAGGTGGGGAGAGAGAGGGAGAGGGGGAGGGAGAGAGAGCGGGGAGAGGGGAGAGAGAGGGGGGGTGAGAGAGCGGAGGGAGAGAAGGGAGAGAGAGAGGGGAGAGAGAGGGGGGAGAGAGAGGGGGGAGAGAGCGGGGGGTGAGAGCGGGGGGAGAGAGTGGGAGGGAGAGAGTGGGAGGGAGAGAGGGAGAGACAATAGACAATAGGTGCAGGAGGAGGCCATTTGGCCCTTTGAGCCAGCCCCACATTCAATGTGATCATGGCTGATCATCCCCAATCAGTACCCCGCTCCTCCCTTCTCCCCATATCCCCTGACTCCGCTATTTTTAAGAGCCCTATCTAGCTCTCTCTTGAAAGCATCCAGAGAACCTGCCTCCACCGCCCTCTGAGGCAGAGAATTCCACAGACTCACAACGCTCTGTGAGAAAAAGTGTTTCCTCGTCTCCATTCTAATTCTTAAACTGTGACCCCTGGTTCTGGACTCCCCCAACATCGGGAACATGTTTCCTGCCTCCAGTGTGTCCAAGCCCTTAACAATCTTATATGTTTCAATGAGATCTCCTTTCTTCCTTCTAAACTCAAGAGTGTACAAGCCCAGCTGCTTCATTTCTCTCAGCATATGACAGTCCCGCCATCCCGGGAATTAACCTGGTGAACCTACACTGCACTCCCTCAACAGCAAGAATGTCCTTCTTCAAATTAGGGGACCAAAACTGCACACAATACTCCAGGTGTGGTCTCACTAGGGCTCTGTGCAACTGCAGAAGGAGCTCTTTGCTCCTATATTACTCTTGTTATAAAGGCCAACGTGCCATCACTTTCTTCACTGCCTGCTGTACCTGCATGCTTACTTTCATAGACTGATGAACAAGGACCCCTAGATCCCGTTGTACTTCCCCTTTTCCCAATTTGACGCCATTTAGTTAGTAATCTGCCTTCCTGTTTTTGCTACCAAAGTGGATAACCTCACATTTATCCACATTAAACTTCATCTGCCATGCATCTGCCCACTCACCCAACCTGCCCAAGTCACCCTGCACTCTCATAGCATCCTCCTCACAGTTCACACTGCCACCCAGTTTTGTGTCATCTGCAAATTTGCTAATGTTACTTTGAATCCCTTCATCCAAATCATTGATGTATATTGTTAATATCTGCGGTCCCAGCACCGAGCCTTGCGGTACCCCACTAGTCACTGCCTGCTTTTCTGAATGGGACGCGTTAATCCCTACTCTTTGTTTCCTGTCTGCCAACCATTTCTCTATCCATGTCAGCACTCTACCCCCAATACCATGTGCCCTTATTTTGCCCACTAATCTCCTATGTGGGACCTTATCAAATGCTTTCTGAAAGTCCAGGTACACTACATCCACTGGCTCTCCCTTGTCCATTTTCCTAGTTACATCTTCAAAAAATTCCAGAAGATTAGTCAAGCATGATTTCCCCTTCGTAAATCCATGCTGACTCGGACCGATCCTGTTACTGCTATCCAAATGTGCGGCTATCTCATCTTTTATAATTGACTCCAGCATCTTCCCCACCACTGATGTCAGGCTAACTGGTCTATAATTCCCTGTTTTCCTTCTCCTGCCTTTCTTAAAAAGTGGGATAAATGAGAGAGAGAGAGAGAGAGAGAGAGAGAGAGAGAGAGAGAGAGAGAGAGAGGATAGAGAGGAGAGAGAGAGGGGGGAGAGAGAGAGAGAGAGAGAGGGGGGGGAGAGAGAGGGGGGGGGGAGAGAGAGAGAGAGAGAGAGAGGGGGGGAGAGAGTGAGAGAGATGGAGAGAGAGACAGGGAGGCCGAGAGAGGTACAGATAGAGAATGAGAGTGAGAGAAAGAGGGGGGGGGAGGGGAGAGAGGGGAGAGAGAGAGGGGAGAGAGGGGAGGGAGAGAGAGGGGGAGGGAGAAGGGGAGAGAGAGGCAGAGAGAGAGAGAGAGAGGAACTCCCCGGCTGTGCTATAGGAGGAAAGGTATATGACCTTATCAAATCAATGTATCTGAATAATAAATGTGGCGTTAAAATTGGGGACAAACGCACTGATCTCTTCGCCCAGAGAAGAGGCGTCCGGCAAGGCTGCAACCTGAGCCCGACATTGTTTAATGTATATATCAACGATTTGGCAGTGAAGTTAGACCAGAGCACAATGCTGGGCCTCTGTCGTCTGGACGGAGAGGTAAAATCCCTGTTTTATGCGGATGACTTGGTTCTGCTGTCCCCCACAGAACAGGGACTGCAGCAACAGTTGGACCTACTTGATGAGTACTGCCAAAATTGGGCACTGGCAGTAAATCTAAAGAAAACCAACATCATGATTTTTCAGAAAAGACCCAGATGTCAGGTAGATAAATACAAATTTACTCTCAATGGTATTGTTATCGAACACACTATGAGCTATACTTACCTTGGTCTAATTGTTTCAGCATGAGGGAGCTTCAATATGGTAGTAAATGCACTAAAAGAGAAAGCTCGAAGAGCTCTGTATGCAATAAAAAGAAGATTCTACAACATCCAAATTCCAATTAAAATCTGGCTTTAAATATTTGACAGTGTAATCCAGCCTATTGCACTTTATGGTAGTGAAGCATGGGAACATAGTTATAGTAAATGGGAAAAATACAACGGAGGCCCTGCAAGCGGAATTTTGTCGGAACATCCTCCGTATCCAAAGGAAAACACCAACAATATCTATCCATGCACTGTATACTTGTATTTATACTGTTGCATTTTAAATATGTATGTCTTGTTTTATACTTTGGCAATATAACAATGTATTTTTATCATGCCAATATAGTTTGTAAATTAAATTGAATTGAATTGAGAGGGAGAGGGGGAGAGGGGAGCGGGGAGAGAGAGAGAGATGGAGGGAGAGTTAGGGAGGGAGGAGAGGGGTAGAACGAGAGGGGGAGAGTGGGAGAGACGGAGAGGGAGAGAGAGGGAGGGGCAGGAGAGAGGGAAGCGGAAAGAGAGCGAGCAGGGAGAGTGGGGGGAGGGGAAGAGGAGAGAGAGAATGGGGATAGAGGGAGGGGGAAAGAGATGGGGGAGAGAGATGGGGAAGAGAGAGGAGAGAGAGGGAAACAGGGACAGAGAAATGGAGAGAGAGAGAGATAAATGGAGAGAGGAGGAGAGGATGAGAGATAGAGACAAGGCAAGGCAAGGCAACTTTATTTATATAGCACATTTCATACACGAGGCAGACTCAAAGTGCTTCACATAAAAACATGTCATACAATAAATGAAATAATAAAATGAAATAAAATAGAAGAACTAAAAGAAAAGAAAAACAACATTAAAAATGCATTATAAAAAGTGCAAAAGTTAAAAGTGCAATGTAGTTAAGATTTAGCTGAAAGCTAAAGTAAACATAAAAGTTTTCAGTCTTCTTTTAAAAGTGGTCAAAGTTGAGGCAAGTCTTAAATCTTCAGGAAGTTTATTCCAGCTATTTGTTGCATAGTAACTAAATCCTGCTTTCCCATGTTTTGTATTTACTCTGGGAATCACTAGCAGATTGGTTTCAGAAGATCTTAGCGAGAGGGAGGGGCGAATATGGAGAGGGAAAGAGAGGGGGGAGAAGAGAGAGATGGGGAGAGAGGGAGTGGGGAGAGAGGGTGGGGAGAGAGGGAGTGGGGAGAGAGAGCGATAGAGAGAAAGAGAGAGAGAGAAAGGGAGAGGGAGAGGGTGAGACACAGAGCAAGGGAGAGAGAGAGAGGGGGGGGAGAGAGAGGGGGGGGGAGAGAGAGGGGGGGAGAGAGAGAGAGAGAGAGAGAGAGGGGGGAAGAGAGAGAGAGAGATGGAGAGAGAGCGGGGAGAGGGGAGAGAGGGAGAGAGAGAGAGAGGGAGAGAGAGGTGGGGAGGGAGAGAGAGCGGGGAGAGGGGATAGAGAGGGGGGAGAGAGGGGGAGTGAGAGAGAGGGGGGAGAGAGAGTGGGAGAGAGAGAGGGAGAGACAATAGACAATAGGTGCAGGAGGAGGCCATTTGGCCCTTCGAACCAGCATCGCCATTCAATGAGATCATGGCTGACCATCCCCAATCAGTACCCCGTTCCTGCCTTCTCCCCATATCCCCTGACTCCGCTATTTTTAAGAGCCCTATCTAGCTCTCTCTTGAAAGCATTCCAGAGAAACTGCCTCCACCGCCCTCTGAGGCAGAGAATTCCACACTCACAACTCTCTGTGAGAAAAAGTGTTTCCTCGTCTCCGTTCTAAATGGCTTACTCCTTATTCTTAAACTGTGGCCCCTGGTTCTGGACTCCCCCAACACTGGGAACATGTTTCCTGCCTCTAGTGTGTCCAGGCCCTTAACAATCTTATATGTTTCAATGAGATCGCCTTCCATCCTTCTAAACTCCAGAGTGTACAAGCCCAGCTGCTTCATTTCTCTCAGCATATGACAGTTCTGCCATACCGGGAATTCAACTTGTAAACCCACGCTGCACTCCCTCAATAGCTAGAATGTCCTTCCTCATATTAGGGGACCAAAACTGCACATAATACTCCAGGTGTGGTCTCACTAGGGCTCTCTACAACTGCAGAAGGAGCTCTTTGCTCCTATATTACTCTTGTTATAAAGGCCAATGTGTAATTCACTTTCTTCACTGCCTGCTCTATCTGCATGCTTACTTTCATAGACTGATGTACAAGGACCCCCAGATCCCATTGTACTTCTCCTTTTCCCAACTTGACGCCATTTAGTTAGTAATCTGCCTTCATGTTTTTGCTACCAAAGTGGATAACCTCACATTTATCCGCATTAAACTTCATCTGCCATGCATCTGCCCACTACCCCAACCTGTCCAAGTCACCCTGCATTCTCATAGCATCCTCCTCACAGTTCACACTGCCACCCAGCTTGGTGTCATCTGCAAATTTGCTAATGTTACTTTGAATCCCTTCATCCAAATCATTGATGTATATTGTTAATAGTTGCGGTCCCAGCACCGAGCCTTGCGGTACCCCACTAGTCACTGCCTGCCATTCTGAAAGGGACCTGTTAATCCCTACTCTTTGTTTCCTGTTTGCCAACCACTTTATCCATGTCGGCACTCTACCCCCAATGCCATGTGCCCTAATTTTGCCCATTAATTTCCTATGTGGGACCTTATCAAATGCTTTCTGAAAGTCCAGGTACACTACATCCACTGGCTCTCCCTTGTCCATTTTCCTAGTTACATCTTCAAAAAATTCCAGAAGATTAGTCAAGTATGATTTCCCCTTCGTAAATCCATGCTGACTCGGACCGATCCTGTTACTGCTATCCAAATGTGCCGCTATCTCATCTTTTATAATTGACTCCAGCATCTTCCCCACCAGCGATGTCAGGCTAACTGGTCTATAATTCCCTGTTTTCCTTCTCCTGCCTTTCTTAAAAAGTGGGATAAAAAAGAGAGCGAGAGAGAGAGGGGGGAGAGCGAGAGAGGGGGAGAGAGAGGCGGGGGGGGAGATGAGAGAGAGAGAGAGAGAGAGAGAGAGAGAGAGAGAGAGAGAAATAGAGAGAGAGGGGGGGAGGGCAGAGAGAGATGGGGAGCAAGGGAGAGGGGGAGAGAGAGATTGCGGAGGAGAGAGAGGGGGAGAGTGAAAGATGGGGAGAGAGGGAGAGATGGGGAGAGAGGGAGAGGAGAGAGGGAGAGATGGGGAGAGGGAGAGCAAATGAGAGAGAGGGGAGGGAAAGAGAGGGGGTGAGAGATAAAGGGGGAGAGGGGGGGAGAGAGAGTTGGGGAGAGGAGAGTGGGGGGGAAAGGGGAAAGAGAGGGGGGAGGGAGGGAGAGGGAAAGGGGAGAGAGAAAGAGTTAGTGAGAGGGGGAGAGAGTGGGGGAGAGAGAGAGAGGGATGGGAGAGAGCGGGGAGAGCGAGTTGGGAGAGAGGGGGAGTGAGAGAGAGGGGGGACGGAGAGAGAGCGGGAAGTGGGGAGAGAGTGGAGGAGAGAGAGATGGGGAGCAAAGGAGAGGGGGAGAGAGAGATTGCGGGTGGGAGAGAGAGAAAGGGGGGAGGGAGAATGAGAGAGAGATGGGGAGAGACAGACAGAGAAAGGTAGAGGGAAAGGGGTCACAGTTTAAGGATAAGGGGTCACAGTTTAAGGATAAGGGGGAAATCTTTTAGGACTGAGATGAGGAAAACTTTTTTCACACAGTGAATCTCTGGAATTCTCTGGAATTCTCTCCCGCAGAAGGTAGTTGATGCCAGTTCATTGGCCATATTTAATAATAATAATAATAAATTTTATTTGTTGGGCGCCTTTCAGACATCTCAAGGACACCTTACATAGATTAACAGGAATATAAACATATAATCAGGGTAAAATAAATAATAAAGACATCACAGAGACACAAACTAAAAACAGAATTCAGTCCAAAAACAGAAAATCAAAAACACAATGTGAAGAGAGAGCAGCGGCAGCCAAAGCTCGCCAGCGTCCACTCTCCCTCCACGGCAGCCATCTTGGACACAGACTTACAGGATTACGTAGAGACAGAAAATCATCCCCCCACAGTGGTTACCACTGTGGGGGAAGGCACAATATCCAGTCCCCAACCCGAAGTTCACCCAAAGTCAGGCCTGCCACCGCAGTTGCCTCTACGGAGGCCCGATGTTCCTGGCCGTTCTCACCGGGTGGTCTTGCCCCCGCGTCGGGAAAGTCCTTTCAGCGGCTGGGCCACTTGGAACAGCCGCTTCCAAGCGCCGACAAGGCCACGCCGGTTTGGAGCTCCCAGGCTCCCGATGTTGAAATCGGCACCGCCCGCTCCGCTCCGCAGACCCGCAGCCCGGAGGTGTTGCTCTCGGCGGTCCAGCTCACCGGAGCTCCAGCGCGGCGACCCAGGCAAGGCATCGCCCGCTCCGCTCCACGATAGCGCTCCAGCGCTGTGCCGCCACCGAGGCCGAGGTGCTTGGGCGGTCCCCGCCAGGAAACGGCGCTCCAAGCCCGCTGGTAGGCCGCGAGGACGGGTCGACGGGCAGCCCGGAGAAAAACCTGCCTCACCGACCAGGCAGGGACCTAGAAGTAAAATTGTCCCCTACCCCACCACATTAAAAAGTCAATTTCTCCAAACGGACGAGACAGGACTAACTAAAAACTTTTAAAAAGCGAGTTTAACGGACGGCTGCTGGTTAGCAGCCGTTCCTCCAAGATGGCTCCTCCTCCATTTAGATGTGGCCCTTGTGGCTAAAGGGATCAGGGGGTATGGAGAGAAGGCAGGTACAAGATAAAGATGTGGCCCTTGTGGCTAAAGGGATCAGGGGGTATGGAGAGAAGGCAGGTACAAGATACTGAGTTGGATGATCAGCCATGATCATATTGAATGGCGGTGCAGGCTCGAAGGGCCGAATGGCCTCCTCCTGCACCTATTTTCTATGTTTCTATGGGAGAGAGAGAGGGAGAGAGGGAGGGAGATAGAGAGAGAGGGAGAGGGAGTGAGAGAGAGAGAGAGAGAGCAGGGGGAGCAGGCAGGGAGAGGGAGAAAGAGAGAGAATGGGGAAAAAAGGGAGGAGCGAGAGAGGAGGAGAGATGGGGAGAGAGAGAGGGGGGGAGAAAGGGAGAGGTTGAGAGGGGGAGAGGTTGAGAGGGGGAGAGAGGGGCAGGGCAGGGAGAGTGAGGGGGCTAGAGGGAGAGAGGCAAGGGTTGTGAGAGTATGAGAGAGAGAGATGGGGAGGGAGAGACAGAAAGAGACAGAGGAGAGACGATGAGAGAAAGAGAGGGGAGAGAGATAGACAGAGAGAGAGAGGGGAGAGCGAGAATGAGGGAGAGAAAGGGGGAGGGGAGAAGTGGAGAAAGGGGAGAGAGAGAGAGAGAGAGAGAGGGGTGAGAAGAGGGAAAAGATTGAGAGATTGAGAGATTGAGAGAGAGAGAGAGAGAGAGAGAGAGGGGATAGAGGGGAGAGAGAGAAAGGGGGAGAGAGGGGGAGAGAGAGAGAGGAGAGAGAGAGAGAGAGAGGGGATAGAGAGAGAGGGGGGAGAGAGAGAAATGGGGAGAGAGAGTTGGGCGGGAGACAGAGTGTGTGGAGAGAGAGGGGGTGAGAGAGAGAGAGAGAGAGAGAGAGAGAGAGAGAATGAGAGAGGTAAAGAGGTAGAGGATGAGAGAGACAGAGCGAGAGAGAGAGAGAGATGGGGAGAAGGAGAGAGAGTGAGAGAGCGAGCGGTAGAGCGAGAGTGGGAGAGAGTGAGAGATTGAGAGAGAGAGAGGGGAGAGATAAAGAGGGTGGAGAGGGAGAGATTGAGGGAGAGATTGAGAGAGAGAGAGTGAGATAGAGAGAGAGAATGAAAGAAGGGCAGGGGAGGGAGGAAGGATTCACCTGGCCACGCCAGCACGTGTGGATGGAGACCGGTCAAAGGGTCCAGATCAGTGAGTCACCCCAGAGCAGAAGCTGTTCACGGGTCACCCTCATGGGGGGAGTCAGCTACACACTGACCCTGCCGCCAACTAGCTCCCCTCCTTCACCCCCTCCCCCTCGCTCCACTCCCCACTCCACGCCACCACCCTGCACAACTTGCCCCCCCCCTTCACCCCCTCCCCTTCGCTCCACTCCCCACCCCACGCCACCACCCCGCACAACTTGCCCCGGCAACACAGGAGCAGCGGTAGAGTCGCTGCGTCACAGCGCCATCCTGACTACGAGTGCTGTCTGTACGCAGTTTGTACCTGCGTAGGTTTTCTCCGGGTGCTCTAGTTTCCTCCCACACTCCACATTTACAGGTTCATTGAATTTGTCCCCAGTGTGTGTAGAATAGTGCTAGTGTGTACGGGCATCGCTTCGATGGGCCGAAGGGCCTGTTTCCGTGCTGTATCTCTAAAGCTGCGCTACCACAGAACCCGCTAAATAGCCCGCCGTACAGAACGTGTTCAGAGCTGGCTGCAGGCCGGATAAAATCTCGTGACGGGCCGGATGTGGCCCGCAAGCCATAGTTTGGAGAGCCCTGCTTTAGAGAATGAGGGTTCCCCTCTCCCATCATAGATGAGGAAGGACATTATTGCCATAGAGGGAGTGCAAAGAAGGTTCACCAGACTGATTCCTGGGATGTCAGGACTGTCTTATGAAGAAAGACTGGATAGACTTGGTTTATACTCTCTAGAATTTAGGAGATTGAGAGGGGATCTTCTAGAACCTTATAAAATTCTTAAGGGGTTGGACAGGCTAGATGCAGGAAGATTGCTCCCGATGTTGGGGAAGTCCAGGACAAGGGGTCACAGCTTAAGGATAAGGGGGAAATCCTTTAAAACCGAGATGAGAAGAACTTTTTTCACACAGAGAGTGGTGAATCTCTGGAACTCTCTGCCACAGAGGGTAGTCGAGGCCAGTTCATTGGCTATATTTAAGAGGGAGTTAGATGTGGCCCTTGTGGCTAAGGGGATCAGAGGGTATGGAGAGAAGGCAGGAACGGGATACTGATTTGGATGATCAGCCATGATCATATTGAATGGCGGTGCAGGCTCGAAGGGCCGAATGGCCTACTCCTGCACCTAATTTCTACGTTTCTATGTTTCTATGAGGCCCTCATTCGTGTTTCCTCGGTACCCCACAGCTCTGCCCTTCCTCCCCCTCTCCCTATTCGCAACAGAGACAGAGTCCCGCTAGTCCATATAATAACCATTAAACCACATAACAATTACAGCACGGAAACAGGCCATCTCGACCCTTCTAGTCCGTGTCGAACACATAATCTCCCCTAGTCCCATATACCTGTGCTCAGACCATAACCCTCCATTCCTTTCCCATCCATATAACTATCCAATTTATTTTTAAATGATAAAAACGAACCTGCCTCCACCACCTTCACTGGAAGCTCATTCCACACAGCTACCACTCTCTGAGTAAAGAAGTTCCCCCACATGTTACCCCTAAACTTCAGTCCCTTAATTCTCAAGTCATGTCCCCTTGTTTGAATCTTCCCTACTCTCAGTGGGAAAAGCTTTTCCACGTCAACTCTGTCTATCCCTCTCATCATTTTAAAAACCTCTATCACGTCCCCCCTTAACGTTCTGCGCTCCAAAGAATAAAGCCCTAACTTGTTCAACCTTTCTCTGTAACTTAGTTGCTGAAACCCAGGCAACATTCTAGTAAATCTCCTCTGTACTCTCTCTATTTTGTTGACATCCTTCCTATAATTAGGCGACCAAAATTGTACACCATACTCCAGAATTGGCCTCACCAATGCCTTGTACAATTTTAACATTACATCCCAACTTCTATACTCAATGCTCTGATTTATAAAGGCCAGCACATCAAAAGCTTTCTTTACCACCCTATCTACATGAGATTCCACTTTCAGGGAACTGTGCACAGTTATTCCCAGATCCCTCTGTTCACCTACATTCTTCAATTCCCTACCATTTACCATGTACGTCCTATTTTGATTTGTCCTGCCAAGATGTAGCACCTCACAGTTATCAGCATTAAACTCCATCTGCCATCTTTCAGCCCACTCTTCCATCTGGTATAAATCTCTCTGTAGACTTTGAAACACTACTTCATTACCCGCAAACCCACCTATCTTAGTATCATCTACATACTTACTAATCCAATTTACCACACCATCGTCCAGATCATTGATGTACATGACAAACAACAGTGGACCCAACACAGATCCCTGTGGCACCCCACTCGTCACTGGCCTCCAACCTGACAAACAACCATCCACCATTACTCTCTGGCATCTCCCATTCAGCCACTGTTGAATCCATCTTGCTACTCCACCATTAATACCCAACCATTGAACCTTCTTAACCAATCTTCCATGAGGAACCTTGTCAAAGGCCTTACTGAAGTCCATATACACAACATCCACTGCTTTACCCTCATCAATTTCCCGAGTAACATCTTCAAAAAATTCAAGAAGATTAGTTAAACATGACCTTCCAGGCACAAATCCATGTTGACTGTTCCTAATCAGACCCTGTTTATCCAGATGCTTATATATATTATCTCTAAGTATTCTTTCCATTAATTTGCCCACCACTGACGTCAAACTAACAGGTCTATAATTGCTAGGTTAATCTTAGACCCCTTTTTAAACAATGGAACAACATGCGCAGTACGCCAATCCTCCGGCACTATTCCCATTTCTAATGACATTTGAAATATTTCTGCCATAGCCCCTGCTATTTCTACACTAACTTCCCTCAATGTCCTAGGGAATATCCTGTCCGGACCTGGAGACTTATCCACTTTTATATTTCTCAAAAGTGTCAGTACTTCCTCTTCTTTGATCCTCATAGTTTCCATAGCTACTCTACTTGTTTCCCTTACCTCCCATAATTCAATATCCTTCTCCTTGGTGAATAACGAAGAAAAGAAACTGTTCAATATCTCCCCCATCTCTTTTGGCTCTGCAGATAGTTGGCCACTCTGACTCTCTAATGGACCAATTTTATCCCTCGTTATCCTTTTGCTATTAATATAGCGGTAGAAACCCTTCGGATTTACTTTTACCTTACTTGCTAAAGCAACCTCATATCTTCTTTTAGCTTTTCTAATTTCTTTCTTAAGATTCTTTTTACATTCTTTATACTCCTCAAGCACCTCATTTACTCCATGCTGCCTATAACTATTGTAGATCTCCCTCTTTTTCCGAACCAAGTGTCCAATTTCCCTTGAAAACCATGGCTCTTTACAATTTTTACGATTTCCTTTCAACCGAACAGGGACATAAAGATTCTGTACTCTTAAAATTTCACCTTTAAATGTACTCCATTTCTCTTCCACATCTTTCCCATAAAACAAACTGTCCCAATTTACTCCTTTTAAATCCTTTCGCATCTCCTCAAAGTTAGCCTTTCTCCAATCAAAAATCTCAACCCTAGGTCCAGTTTTGTCCCTCTCCATAATTATATTGAAACTAATGGTATTGTGATCACTGGACCCGAACTGTTCCCCAACGCATACCTCTGCCACCTGACCCATCTCATTTCCTAACAGGAGGTCCAGTAACACCCCTTCTCTAGTAGGTACTTCTATGTATTGTTGCAAAAAACTATCTGCAAACTCCTTACATATTTGCTCTTCCAATTCTCGCTCCCCATTTGGCGGTCTATAATACACCCCTATAAGTGTTGCTACCCCTTTCCCATTTCTCAGTTCCACCCAAATAGCCTCCCTAGACGAGCCCTCTAATCTATCCTGCCAAAGCACTGCTGTAATATCTTCCCTGATAAGCAATGCAACACCTCCACCTCTTACCCCTCCAATTCTATCACACCTGAAGCAACGAAATCCTGGAATATTTAGTTTCCAATCACAGCCCTCCTGCAACCATGTTTCACTGATCGCCACAACATCATACTTCCAGGTGTCAATCCAGGCTCTAAGTTCATCCACTTTTCTTACAATGCTCCTAGCATTAAAATATACACATTTAAGAAACCCACCCTCTCTTATTCTCTGATTATTTTCTTTTTCTTCTCTCTCCCCTACATTTTGGGTCAGAGTGCTACCATTCTCTGCCCCCTGCTTCACACACTGACTGCTAGCTTTCCCAATTTGAGTCCCTCCCCCCAACCATACTAGTTTAAAGTCTCCCCAGTAGCCTTTGCAAATCTCCCCGCCAGGATATTGGTCCCCCTTGAGTTCAAGTGCAACCCGTCCTTACCTTTCACCCCACCAGCCCTCACATACAACACATAATCCTGCGATATTTACGCCAGCTCTAACAGTATCCCACCACTAGTCATGCCTTCCCATCTCCACCCCTTTCCACCTTCCGCAGAAACCGTTCCCTCCGCAACTCCCTGGTTAACTGGTCCCTTCCCACCCAAACCACCCCCTCCCCAGGTACCTTCCCCTGCAGGAGATGCAACATTTACCCCTATACCTCCCTTGAATCTGTCCAGGCACCCCAAAAGTCCATTCAGATTAGGCAAAGGTTCACTTGCACCTCCTCCAACCTCATCTACTGTCTCCGTTGTTCAAGATGTGGTCTTTTTTACATCGGCGAGACCAAACATACACGGGGCGATCGTTTAGCTGAACACCTTCACTCAGTCCGCCTGAATCTAACTGATCTCCTGGTTGCTAAACACTTCAATTCTCCTTCCCATTCCCACACTGACCTTTCTTTCCTAGATCTCCATTGTCAGAGTGAGGTTGAACACAAATTGGAGGAATAGCATCTCATATTTCTCTTGGGCATCTTACAGCCCAGTGGTATGAATATTGATTTCTCTAACTTCAAGTAACCCCGGCATTCTCTCTCTCTATCCCTCCCCCACCCAAGTCGCACCAGCTTCTCGTTTTCACCCAACAAACAGCAAACAATGGCCTGTTTCCTTACTTTTTTCTACATCTTTCATTCATTGTTCTTTATCTCTCTACATCATTGTCTATATCTCTCGTTTCCCTTTTCCCTAACTAGTCTGAAGAAGGGTCTTGACCCATAAACGTCACCCATTCCTTCTCTCCTGAGATACTGCCTGTCCATGCAGAGTTACTCCAGTATTTTGTGTCTATCTTTGGTTTAAACCAGCATCTGCAGTTCCTTCCCACACAATTAAAGTTTGCCTGCAGTTCCCCGATTTGTGCAGAATCCTCACTCACATTTTGGGTCTTGGTTTGACATCCACATTGTGGTCCATGTGATTCCCAGCTCTTTGGCATATTCATCACCGTACCAGACCAGCAACTCGCAGTGAGGAGGAACCGGCTTGCAGGTCCTGTAGTAAATGTTGCCCCGGTGCTGGAAGGCAACAAGGTTCTGTTCCTCCTCATTTCTGGCACAGTTGACAAATCTGGAACACAACAAGCAGAGATAGAGGGGACAACAGTCTCTTACAATTATAAGTGAACACAGAATGTAAAGTAAATGAATAAAATCTGTAGAATGACAGATGTCCCCAGCCATGGCCCAAATTCAACCTTAAATATCGAACACCCTTTGTCAGCTCTCTGCTGAAGGAAACTTGAAGGTAGACAAAAATGCTGGAGAAACTCAGCGGGTGAGGCAGCATCTATGGAGCGAAGGACATAGGTAATGTTTTGGGACGAAACCTTTCTTCAGACTGATGTGTGGGTGGGGAGGGGGGGGGGGGGGCAGAAGAAGAAAGTAAGAGGTGGAGCCAGTGGGCTGAGGGAGAGCTGAGAAGGGGAGGTGAAAGTAAGAACTACCTGAAATTGGAGAAGCCAATGTTCATACCGCTGGGGTGTAAAATGCCCAATCGAAATATGAGGTGCTGCTCTTCCAATTTCTGGTGGTCCTCACTCTGGCCATGGAGGGGGCCAAGGACAGAAAGGTCGGATTGGGAATGGGAGGGGGAGTTGAAGTGCTGAGCCACCGGGAGATCGGGTTGGTTATTGTGAACCGAGCGGAGGTGTTGGGCGAAGCGATCAGCAAGCCTACGCTTGGTCTCACTGATGTAGATCAGCTGACACCTAGAGCAGCGGATGCAATAGATGAGGTTGGAGGAGGTGCAGGTGAACCTCTGCCTCACCTGGAAAGACTGCTTGTGTCCTTGAATGGAGTCAAGGGGGGAGGTAAAGCGACAAGTGTAGCATCTCTTGCGGTTGAAAGGGAAAGTGCCAGGAGAGGGGATGGTTCGGGTGGGAAGGGACGATTTGACCAGTGAGTTACGGAGGGAGCGGTCTCTGCGGAAAGCAGGCAGGGCAGGAGATGGGAAGATGTGGCGAGTGGTGGGGTCACGTTGGAGGTGGTGAAAATGACAGAGGATTGTTTGTTGTACGTGACGGCTGGTAGGGTGGAAGGAAGGCATGGTGCCGTGAGTGATTACTCAGGGTAGGCAGTCAGTCGACTTAAAAAAAAAAACTTAAACCGCGCATGCGCAGATTGTTCTCTCCGTAAAAATAAAAAATAAAAATAAAGACAGTAACATTTCAATTTGCCCAAGGCTTCCAAGTCTCCTTTATTCTGAATTACTGAATGGGTGGGGGGTGAAGGGTGATGGCAGGTGGAGAGATGGTGGGAAAAACAGGAGCAGCGGTGCTGGCTCGAAGGGCCGAATGGCCTCCTGCACATAATGTCTATTGTCACATCGGGACAAGTTGAATCAGTTGTCATCTTATTGAATGACAACACTTGTTCAAGGGACCAATTGGGGGGAGAGTTCCTTTCACAGCGTGTGGAGAGTCTGTGCCAGCGGTTAAAGTTGCGGGGAGGGTAGGAGCGTTGAGAAGGAGGGGGTCGGGGATCGGGGATAATGCCAGTAACTCACTCACTCACCGCTGCTGCAGTGCTCCGGACGCGGAGCCAACGCATTGTAGCCGGGGATAGAAGCAGCTCGGGTGGCTACGAGCTGCCGCCGGGACCCGACAGCAGAACTGGCCGCCACTTCAGCTCCTTCTGCCGGCCCGCTCACCTCTGGCAGTGCTCTCCATCTGAATATCTCTCACCTGCCACTCGCCGACTTCGCTCATGTCAGCCGCTTCAGCAAATCCTTAAATTCCCACAGCCGAGTAACCTCTATCGCGCTGTCGGAATTTAAGGATTTGCGGGAAGCGGCTGACATGAGTGAGGCCGGCGAGCGGCAGGAGAGAGGTTTTTAGACGGAGAGATGCCAGAGGTGAGCGGGGGCCGGCAGAAGGCGCTGAGGTGGCGGCCAGTTCCGCTGTCCGGCCCGGCGACCGCTCGCAGCCACCCGAGCTGCTTCCCTCCCCGGCCTCAATGCGGTGGCTCCGTGCAAGGAGCGTCACACGTGGAATGATCCCGACCCCCTCCTTCACAACATTCATGCCCTCCCCGCAACTTTACCCCGGGCCAGACTCCCCAAATGCTGTGAAAGGAGCTCTCTCCCTACCCCCACACCCCGGGAAATACGGTATTTAAAAACATATAGCACCAAGAAATGTACTTACCACATTATTGGTACACAAACTCCATTCTTCTCTATTTGTTTCCCAAGATACACTTAAGATAATGGCAATCCATATTTGAAAACCCTGCCAAGAAACTAGCGTTGCACATGCGCAGTACTGCAAAGACAGAATTTCTGCTGCCTTCAGTCCCGCTTGTCATTGACGGCTTGAAGAAGCGCCGACGGCACGTGGGCTGCACAGACCTTCGCGTGTTGCAAGTGCTGCGGATGAAAGGCACGGAGAATTATGCCAACCTAAGAGAACGATCCAATGCCTTTACTATTTATATTTACTAATTACCATTTTATAATTTTAGTCAGGGGAGGCAGTGCCTAACTTGCCTACCCTGACGGCACATGCCTGGTGGAAGTTGAGGATAAGGGGGACTCTGCCCTTGTTTCGAGTGGGGGGATGGGGAATGAGAGCAGAGTTACGGGGTGTAGAAGAGACCCTGGTGAGAGCCTCATCTATAATCGAAGAGGGGAACCCCCGTTCCCTAAAGAATGAGGACCCCCCGTTCCCTAAAGAAACAACTCCGATGCCCTAGTTTGGAACACCTCATCCTGGGTGCAGATGCGGCGTAGATGGAGGAAATGGGAGTTGGGGATGGAGTCCTTACAGGAAGCAGGGTGGGAAAAAGTGTAGTCCAGATAGCCATGGGAGTCAGTGGGTTTATAGAAACATAGAAACATAGAAAATAGGTGCAGGAGTAGGCCATTCGGCCCTTCGAGCCTGCACCGCCATTTAATATGATCATGGCTGATCATCCAACTCAGTATCTTGTACCTGCCTTTTCTCCATACCCCCTGATCCCTTTAGCCACAAGGGCTACATCTAACTCCCTCTTAAATATAGCCAATGAACTGGCCTCAACTACCTTCTGTGGCAGAGAATTCCAGAGATTCACCACTCTGTGTGAAAAATGATTTTCTCATCTCGGTCCTAAAAGACTTCCGACTTATCCGTAAACTGTGACCCCGTGTTCTGGACTTCCAAAACATCGGGAACAATCTTCCTGCATCTAGCCTGTCCAATCCCTTAAGAATTTTGAAAGTTTCAATAAGATTCCCCCTCAATCATCTCAATCATCTAAATTCTAGCAAGTACAAGCCGAGTCTATCCAGTCTTCTGAACCTTCTCTGTACTCCCTCTGTGGCAAGAATGTCTTTCCTCAGATTAGCAGACCAAAACTGTACACAATACTCCAGGTGTGGTCTCACCAAGGCCCTGTACAACTGCAGCAGCACCTCCCTGCTCCTATACTCAAATCCTTTTGTTATGAATGCTAACATACCATTCGCTTTCTTCACTGCCTGCTGCACCTGCATGCCCACTTTCAATGACTGGTGTACCGTGACACCCAGGTCTCGTTGCATCTCCCCTTTTCCTAATCGGCCACCATTCAGGTAAAAATCTACTTTCCTGTTTTTGCCACCAAAGTGGAAAACCTCACATTTATCCACATTTTACTGCATCTGGCATGCATTTTCCCACTCACCCAACCTATCCAAGTCACCTTGCAGTCTCCTAGCATCCTCCTCACAGCTAACACTGCCCCCCAGCTTCGTGTCATCCGCAAACTTGGAGATGTTGCATTCAATTCCTTCGTCCAAATCATTAATATATATTGTAAATAGCTGGGGTCTCAGCACTGAGCCTTGCGGTACCCCACTAGCCTGCCATTCTGAAAAGGGCGCATTTACTCCTCCTCTTTGCTTCCTGTCTGCCAGCCAGTTCTCTATCCACATTAATGCTGAACCCCCAATACCATGTGCTTTAAGTTTGCATACTAATCTCTTATGTGGGACCTTGTCGAAAGCCTTCTGAAAGTCCAGATATAACACATCCACTGGTTCTCCCTTATCCACTCTACTAGTTACATCCTCGAAAACTTCTATAAGATTCGTCAGACATGATTTACCTTTCATAAATCCATGCTGACTTTGTCCAATGAATTCACCACTTTCCTAATGTGCTGATATCCCATCTTTAATAACTGACTAGCATTTTCCCCACTACCGCTGTTAAACTAACTGATCTGTAATTCCCCGTTTTCTCTCTCCCTCCCTTTTTAAAAAATGGGGTTACATTAGCTAACCTTCAATCCTCAGGAACTGCTCCAGGATCTAAAGAGTTTTGAAAAATTATCACTAATGCTTCCACTATTTCTGGGGCTACTTCCTTAAGTACTCTGGGATGCAGCCTATATGGCCGTGGGGATTTATCGGCCTTTAATCCATTCAATTTACCTAACATCACTTCCTGACTAACCTGGATTTCACTCAGTTCCTCCATCTCATTTGTCCCCCGATCCCCTGCTACTTCTGGCAGATTATTTTCTGTCTTCATTAGTGAAGACAGAACAAATGTAGTTATTCAATTGGTCTGCCATGTCATTGTTCCCCATGATCAATTCACCTGTTTCTGACTGCAAGGGACCTACATTTGTTTTATCTAATCTTTTTCTCTTCACATATCTATAAAAAATCTTTGTAGATGTTGGTCAGTAGTCTGTTAACTGCGATGGAAATAGTGAGGTCAAGAAATGGTGCGTAAATGTCGGAAATGGTCGAGGTGAATTTGAGTGCCAGATGGAAGTTAGTGGTGAAATGGATGAAGTCGGTGAGTTCTGAATAGGTGCAGGAGGTAGCACCAATGCAGTCGTCAATGTAGTGGAGGTAGAGTTCGGGGATAGGGCCACGGTATGTCTCAAACAAAGATTGTTCGACGTACCCTACAAAGAGGCCGGCATAGCAGGGGCCCATGCGCGTGCCCATAGCTACGCCTTGGATTTGGAGGAAATGGGAGGAGTCAAAGGAAAAGTTGTTGAGGGTAAGGACCAGCTCCGCTAGGCGGAGGAGTATCAGTAGACGGGGATTGGTTGGTTCTGCGGTTGAGGAAGAAACGGTGGGCTTTAAGACCCTCCTGGTGGGGGATGGAGGTGTAGATTGACTGGACATCCACGGTGAAGATGAGGGGATGGGGGCCTGGAAAACAGAAGTCATGGAGGAGACGAAGAGCCTGTGAAGTGTCTTGAGCATAGGTAGGGAGGGATTTGACCGGGGGGGATAGGATGGAGTCGAGGTATGTGGAAATAAGTGTTGGGACACAAACAGGCAGAAACAATGGGTCTGCCAGGACAGTCGGGATTGTGGATTTTGTGGAGAAGGTAAAATCGGGCCGTGCGGGGCTGGGCTGGGGAACAATGAGGTTGGAGGCTTGGGAGGGCAGGGAGCCGGAAGTGATGAAGCCAGTGATAGTGTTTGAGATAATGGCCTGGTGCTCGTCTGTGGGGTCACGGTCCAGGGGTAAGTAGGAGGAGGTGTCTGAGAGTTGGCGCCTGGCCTCAGCCTTGTAGAGATCAGCGAGCCAGACTACCACGGCACCTCCCTTGTCGGCGGGAAGGAAACTTGAACTTTGTTTCTCTTCCCACAGATGCAGCCTGACCTACGCAGTATTTCCAGTATTTTCTGTTTTTATGCTAACCTAGTATTACTGTTGCTGTTATTGTATTATTGATGACTTTCTATTGATTTGCATGTTATTGTGTTAACAGACTTGTTTAGCTGCAGGAAGTTAGAATGTCATTGTGTAACAATTCAACACTGTTGACCTGACTCTCTGGAAAGTTTAGTTTCAGGAGATGCCGGCTGTGTTATTTACAGGGAGACAAAGACAGAGCAGCTGTGATGTAGCGTGGCGTGAAGTGAGTTATTCTTCCCTTAGAATACTGGTTTCATGGAGATACCACAGAATTTAACATCAAGACCTGATTTTAAACTGTGGCATCAGTCTCCCAGCAACAGATCAAGACATGACAGGCTGAATATTTGATGCAAAGTTTTGCAGCATCAGGTGACATTCCAGGAGCATGAGGTTTGAGATAGGAGTTGTGGGTCATGGAGTGATCCAAGGAGAAAGGCTGGTTGAGGCAGAGAAGGCATCTCCCAGATAGAGTGCTGATTCATTCTGGATAATGAGGAAAATGGAACATTTCCTTTCCCCGAGTCCCATATTTCCCATTTATCCGCTCTTTCCCCTCACTTGCCTGGAATTGTCACGCCCCACCTCCCTTTTCCAGCTTTATTCCCTTATACTCTATCAGTCTGGAAAAAGTCCAACCCGAAACGTTGTCTGTCAATTCCCTGCACCGATGCTGCCTGACCCACTGAGTTCCTCTAACACTTTGCTTTTAGTCCAAGATTCCAGCATCTGCAGTCTTTTGTGTCTCCTTATTTAAATAACCCAGTTATTGCTTATTATTACGATCAGCATTAGTCTTTCCTCACCACATATAGTTCGATTTAGATTCATCCTGTGCATCAATGTATTCAGTGTCATTGTTTGCCTTACTGATCTATAAAAAGATATTTGGTAAAAAAAACACATTGATAAAGAAAACAAACGTGAAGCTTACACAGTTCCCAGTATTATGCCTTCAACTAACGACCACTTAACCTATTTTACTTGATTACACATTTATATCAGAGAATTCCAACATTCCTGCGAATGAAATCATACGACAAAGAAACTCTAAGAATATAATAAAAATTTTGCACAATTTCAAGCTTTGTCGGCTTGTTATAGGTTCTTTAATTTTGGTAATGTCACTGTTCTAATGATTTCTTACCGGTCAGAAATGTTCAATGCATTCTCAAACGAGGAGGTCAGACATCAGGGTGCAAGAGGGACAGCAGAGCAGGAAGGAGATGGAGCAACTGATTTAGCTCAGAGATTGGGTGAGGGAGAGGATGCCAGTCTGAGCAGTGAAATGAGAATCACTGTTTTTCAGTTAGCTTTGCACTGTTTCAGTTAGAAACTTTATGTTTATGTACAATGTTTACATATTCTGTTGTGCTGCAGCAAGTAAGAATTTCAATGTTCTATCTGGGACATCTATCTTCTTCTACACTATTACTAAAACTCTCACCTTGACCACTTCCGGTCAGCGTTGTAGACTAAGGTACCCCATATCGCTAGGATTTTTAAGCCACCTTACTCACTGTCCTCTTCTGCTCCAAGCGCACCAAGTTTTGTTCCGATCGGTGAAATATTAGGAACGTTTTTAGTCTGTTATTCGCCAGGACGGCAACGCCTCTTCCGGCTCCTGCTATCAATCACCGGCCGCGAGAATAAAGCTGAAGGAGCGGGGGCTGTGTTCTGTGTTCTGCGAGCGGCGGCTGTGCTCTACGAGCGGGGGCTGTGCTCTACGAGCGGGGGCTGTGCTCTACGAGCGGGGGCTGTGTTCTGTGAGCGAGGGCCCACACAGCCCCCCCCCACCCTCCCTCCCCTACAGCCCCCCTCCCCACAACCCCCCTCCCTTCCCTACACCCCCCACCCACTCCCCTCCCCCACACTGCCCCCTACCACACACACCACCCCCTCCCAAATACACCCCTTTCCACATGCACCCCCTCCTCTACCCCCACAACCCCCACCCCCCCCATGAAGCCATCCCCCTCCCCTAGCTACAGAACGCTCCTGTCGTTGAGTTGGGGGAACAGGTGAGTGGTGGAATATTGCGTTGGGGGACCAGCCCTCCCGTGTGAACATGGACCCAACGGGTCCCACTTAGTCTAGTATGACAATAAAACTGTCTTGACTCTTGACTTGATGACTCTGATTAGACTGCAAAATAATTCAACTACAAACAATTTGTAATAAAAACAGAGCATTCAGGAGATACCCAGCAAGTCAGGCAGCATCTGTGCAGGATAAAACACAGCTCACATTTCAGGATGATCTTTCATCAACAAATATTATCAAACCTGCTGAGTATTTTCCATGATCAACTATTGGAGACACTTACCATCCATGAATACCCACTGACAACAGCTTCTTCTTCATTTGAAACCTCTCCTTCATAGGGTCCAAAATGAACGCCCCTGGGGATAACCTTCCCTTCATTCCAGGCGCCAAGACCAGCGTTACGAATTTTGGACGTGGCAATGCTGAGACCCTCTGGAAGAGTTAAACGTGCTCTATCTGGGTGATTGGAATCAACGACAGTGTCCTTCATAAAGATTGGTGGGCCATGCACAGGGCATTCTTCAGTAAAGAAATTCTCACAGGCTTCACAAACTGAAACAGAAAATGCAAAATTAAGAACTAATCAGGGTGTTGGCATTATTGAAAGTGGCTGGACTTTGTACTGAATATGCTCATTGATCCACAAAAGATGTTATATTTTTAGAAGTATATCAGAATACAATACTACCATGATGCAGATGCTGTGCAGAAGTTTACTCTTCTGAGGAAGCATTCAAATTGTGAGAGATGAATAGTGGCCAATCTGTTTGTCTGCCACCATGAATATCTTGGGGGTAAGATGCCGCTATTTAATTCCAAATGGCAGCTGTGTTGAACTGTATGGATATTGATAAACATCAAGAGAAAAATCATGACCAGAGTATCATTTTAAATTTAGTAATAACAAGCATGATGTATTGCAGAGAGTATGTTTCACGGTAACATGGGTACATGGTGTCAACTCCAAGAAATGTGTGTTGAAGGATAAAAGTCTATTATGTGAACTAATGAAGCATTTGTAACCAGGCAGATGAATTAAGACCATAGACAATAGGTGCAGGAGCAGGCCATTTGGCCCTTCGAGACATTCAATGTGATCAAGGGTGATCATCCACAATCACTACCCCGTTCCTGCCTTCTCCCCATATCCCTTGACTCCGCTAGCCCTCAGAGCTCTATTTAACTCTCTCTTGAATGCATCCAGTGAATCGCCCGCCACTGCCTTCTGAGGAAGAGAATTCCATAAATTCACAACTCTGGGAGAAAACGTTTTTCCTCATCTCAGTTCTAAAGAGCCTACCCCTTGTTCTTAAACTGTGGCCCCTTGTTCAGGATTCCCTGAACATACTCCAATTAGGAGAGCAAAACGGCACACAATACTCCAGGTGTGGTCTCACCAGGGACCTGTATAACTGCAGAAGGACCTCTTTGCCACTTCACTCAAATCCTCCCGGCAGGAAACATGTTCCCGATGTCCAGGGAGTCCAGAACCAGTTTCAGAATAAGGTGTAGGCCATTTAGAATGAAGATGAGGAAAAATCTTTTTGACAATAAACAATAGGTGCAGGAGTAGGCCATTCGACCCTTCGAGCCAGCACCGCCATTCAATGTGATCATGGCTGATCATATCCAATCAGTACCCCATTCCTGTCTTCTCCCCATATCCCCTGACTCCGCTATTTTTAAGAGCCCTATCTAGCTCTCTCTTGAAAGCATCCAGATAACCTGCCTCCACCGCCCTCTGAGAAAAAGTGTTTCCTCGTCTCCGTTCTAAATGGCTTACTCCTTATTCTTAAACTGTGGCCCCTGGTTCTGGACTCCCCCAACATTGGGAACATATTTTCTGCCTCTAGCGTGTCCAAGCCCTTAACAATCTTATATGTTTCAATGAGATCCTCGAAATTAGCGGTTGCCCGGGTGCTAACCATCGTAGCAGTACTTTTGTTGCATGCCAATTTTAACTCCTGATGCAACTTGCATCCTATATCCAGGCTGCTGTACCTTTGTTACATGCCAATTTAACAAAAGTACTGCTACTTTACTCAGAGAGTGGTAGCGGTGTGGAATGAGCTTCCAGTGGAAGTGGTGGCGGCAGGTTCGTTGGTATCATTTAAGAATAAATTGGATAGGCATATGGATGAGAAGGGAATGGAGGGTTATGGTATGAGTGCAGGCAGGTGAGACTAAGGGAAAAAAATTGTTCGGCGCGGACTTGTAGGGCCGAGATGGCCTGTTTCCGTGCTGTAATTGTTATATGGTTATATGGTTATATGGTTATACGATGGTTATGGGAGATTTCAATATGCAGGTAGACTGGGAAAATCAGGTTGGTACTGGACCCCAATTTTAACTCCTGATGCAATTTGCACCCTTTAACCGGGCAAAGAGATAAGAGATTTAATAAAGTAGACCATACCGTGCATGGTTTGTATCTAAATTGAACTTCATCAATTGCAAGACAAGGTTGACAATAGACAATAGGTGTAGGAGTAGGCCATTTGGCCCTTCAAGACAGCACTGCCATTCAATGTGATAATTGCTGATCATCCACATCCTGCTTTCTTCCCATATCCCCAGACTCCGTTATCTTTAAGAGCTCTATCCAGCTCTCTCTATAAAGTTTCCAGAGACCCAGCCTCCACTGCCCTCTGAGACAGAGAATTCCACAGACTCACATCTCTCTGTGAAAAAAAGTGTTTCCACATCTCCGTTCTAAATGGCTTACCCCTTATTCTTAAACTGTGGCCCCAGGACACCCCCAACATCGGGAACATGCTTCCTGCCACTAGCGTGTCCAAACCCTTAATCTTATATTACTAAAACTCTGATCTTGACTGCCTTTGGCACACTGTGGCGTGTTTTCCGAGTGAACGTCACCACCTCCGGCCGTCATTTTTGGCCACCTCGCTCAGAGCCCCCCTCCGCCTTTCGGGACCAGAGGATTTTTCCCATCGATGAAAAATCAGAGAGATATTAATGTTTTTAAAAGGTTTGCCATTCTCTCTGCTGCCCCTGCTGGTGGGAGGGGGAGGGGCCATAAATCCCGGAAGTGGTGTGCCTCACTCACTCTTCAAGATGGAGGAAGCCAGAGGGTCACGTTTCTCTGAGCTGTGAATAACACTGAACAAATGTCAACTCAACTGTGAGTGCCCTTAATGTGGTTCTAAAATGCATGCAAAGAGTGTCCATTGGTTATAAAATGCTTGCAAAAAGTGTATTGGTTCTAAAATGTTTGCAAAAAGTGTCTATTGGTGCTAAAATGCTTGCAAAATTGTCTATTGGTTCTAAATGCTTACAAAAAGTGTCTATTGGTTCTAAAATATTTGCAAAAAGTGTCTATTGGTTCTAAAATGCTTGCAAAAAGTGTCTATTGGTTCTAAAATGCTTGCAAAAAGTGTCTCTATTGGCTCTATAATGCTTGCAAAAAGTGTCTATTGGTTCTAAAATGCTTGCAAAAAGTGTCTATTGGTTCTAAAATGTTTGCAAAAAGTGTCTATTGGTTCTAAAATATTTGCAAAAAGTGTCTATTGGTTCCACAATGCTTGCAGAAAGTGTCTTTTTTGGTTCTAAAATGCTTGCAAAAAGTGTCTATTAGTTCTAAAATGCTTGCAAAAATCGTCTCCATTGGTTCTACAAATCAGAGAGATATTAATGTTTTTAAAAGATTTGCCATTCTCTCTGCTGCCCCTGCTGGTGGGAGGGGGAGGGACTATAAAACCCGGAAGTGGTGTGCCTCACTCACTCTTCAAGATGGAGGAAGCCAGAGGGTCACGGTTCTCTGAGCTGTGAATAACACTGAACAAATGTCTACTCAAATGTGAGTGCCCTTAATGCGGTTCTAAAATGCTTGCAAAAAGCGTCTCTATTGGTTCTACAATGCTTGCAAAAAGTGTCTATTGGTTCTAAAATGTTTGCAAAAAGTGTCTATTGGTTCTAAAATGCTTGCAAAAAGTGTCTATTGGTTCTAAAATGCTTGCAAAAAGTGTTTATTGGTTCTAATATGCTTGCAAAAAGTGTCTATTGGTTCTAAAATGTTTTCAAAAAGTGTCTATTGGTTCTAAAATGTTTGCACAAAGTGTCTATTGGTTCTAAAATGCTTGCAAAAAGTGTCTATTGGTTCTAAAATGCTTGCAAAAAGTGTCTATTGGTTCTAAAATGTTTGCAAAATGTGTCTATTGGTTCTAAAATGCTTGCAAAAAGTGTCTCTATTGGGACTTCTGGTGGCGCTATGGAGTAGGAGAGACTTGCGCCGACTAGCTCTGGGAAAACCCCGCTGAAAATGGGGGAAAAAGACAGGTCCTACCTGCAGAAAACGGCACCAATTGTTTGCAGTAAGTCCATGATGTCATCACGCGCGCGACACGGGCAGTATGTCGACGCAGCATACTCCCCCTCCCAAGACAAGAAAAACCGGCAAGGCTAAAGAGGTAGACCCAACTGAAGCCTCGGCCTCAGTTTTAACAGCATCCCAAGAAGATATCTCAAAGAAGAAAAAGACAGAAGTGGAAGAATTAAGAATTTTTCTTGCACAGGAAATCTCTAATTTAATGGAAGAACTAAAAAATCTTAAACAGAACTTCAAGGAAGAGCTGAAATCTTTTAAAAATGAAATTAAAGAACAAATTAAAGGAGAGGTTACAGATACTGTGCATGAAGTTCTGGAAGACTGGAAGTTAAGTATAGAAGAAAATTTGAATCAAAATATTGAAGAAGTAAATGATAAACTGAATTCGATGGAATCAAGATTTAATTCTAAGTTGGAGCCTATCCTCCAGACATTAAACCAACACCAAGAGATTGTAAAGGAATTAGAGGAAATTGCTGAGACAAGCAACGAAACTACAAAAAAACTTATCGCCGAGGACAAACGCCTATCAAAGTTATTGCATCAAATAACCAAAAAATGTACTGACTTGGAGGGACGACAGAGATGCCAGAATTTAAGAATCGTGGGCGTCCAGGAAGGCAGAGAGGGGAGTCGCGACCCCCGTGAATTTGCTGCAGATCTACTGAAAAAAGTCTTGAATCTGGATCAAGCACCATTACTTGCCCGAGCGCACAAAGTATCGAGACGTCGCCCAAGGGAGGGCGCCCCTCCAAGGCAACTGATAGTGAAGGTGCAATATGACCATGTTTTGGATGATATGATGAAGAAAATTGTCCGAAGCAGAAATCTCGTATTTGAAGGAGATAAGATTAGTACATTTAGAGATTATCCTGTGGATAGAGATTATCCTGCCAAGAAGTGAGCGTTGTTTACAGAAACAAGAATACTTAAGAACATTAAAAAATTGAGATATGGACTGTTATACCCTGCAACATTAAGAGTATCCTACAAGAAGAAGGGACACTTCTTCATCAAGCACACAGAAGCACTTGAATTCGCCCAGAGTATCGAGAATAAGACCGAAGATTGAATAATATTCAACACTCAACACTTACCTGGATACTGTTATCCCGCAGAGAGCTGCCCAAAATCTGCAATAAGAATTGGGCAAATATCTTGCTACTGATATATAATACTTACATTTTAGTACTAATTTCTAACAACTATTAATAATCAGTAATACTAATTAATACTAATTATTGTTAACTGGATCAACTAAGAATTAACTAAAAGTATGAAGTATAAGTAAAGTGTGATTCAGGTATTTTATTAATAAACATTTATAGAGGTTCTCTCTCTGATATTTTTGATTTTGATTATTCTTTGACAAATTTTTATGTTATACGAGACTAACATTTCAATTTGAGACTAATAATTATATCATTAATGTAAAATAACCATTTCCCTCCCCCCCCCATAAATTGTTTTCATTGAATTTGAAACTTTTCATTTAAGGAAAGTACGGAGCTAGTAATTCTTTTTTTTACCAAAAGCTACGGAAGTCCTTAGATGCTTAGCCACATTAGGGTGGCTATCACTAACTGCACTAATCATAGTTGTAGTTTTTTTCTTTCTTAACCTTTTGCACGTTACTAATACAATTTGTTCTTACCTTTTGTATCTTATATTATATTATATTTTGTATCTGGAATGGAATTACATATTTTATTTACATATGTTCGGATGGAAAACAGACGAGACTTAAAATTCATCTACCTGATGTTCGAGTATAAGGTAGGGCTGAGTGTGCTGAGCCATCTGCTCTAACATAGACCACTCTAATCACAAGATGCAAGACGTGAATAGGAAAATTGGGGGTGAAGGAATTAAATTCTGTAGCTGGAATGTTAAGGGAATTAATGAACCTATCAAGAGAGGCAAAGTGTTAGCTCATTTAAAATCATTGAAAACAGATATAATATTTTTCCAGGAAACACATCTTAAAAAGGAAGCACAACATAGATTGAAAGCAAAATGGATTGCTAAAGCGTACTACTCCTCATTCTCACATACATCTAGAGGGTTGCAATATTAATTCATAAAGGTATACCCTTTAAACATATATCAATGATAGAAGATATTGAAGGCAGATATATTGTAATAATAGGGGAGTTATACTCAAAAAAGGTGACTCTCCTTAATGTGTATGGACCAAATTTTGATAGCCCCCTGTTTTTAAACAGAATACTTAACAATATCCCGGAATGTACACAACAAAACTTAATAATTGGTGGAGACTTAAATAGCACACTGGATGCTTATTTGGATAGATCATCAACTCAAAGAAAACTAAAATCTCAATCAAGTGAATTTCTAAACTCGTATATTAATACTACCAACATTAAGGATGTTTGGAGAATTGAAAACCCATCGGGTCGAGAATATTCATTTTACTCACCAGTGCATAAAACTTACTCAAGGATAGACTATTTTTAGTAGACTCAAAACTTATCCCATTTACTTATAACTCACAATATCATAATATCATAATCTCAGACCATGCTCCACTAACATTTATGATTAAACTAAACAGAATGGCCGAGATACAGTCACAATGGAGACTTAATCCCCAAATCTTAAAAGAAAAGTTATGTAATGAATACCTCGTAAAACAGATTAATATGTTTTTTGAGGCTAATAATAGCCCTGAAACCTCTGCCTCCCTTCTTTGGGAAACATTTAAAGCATTTGTGCGAGGAGCATTAATCTCTTCCCAATCATTTCTTAACAAAGAGAATAGGGCCAAACAACAGAAATTGGAAATGGAAATAAGGCAATTAGACATAGAAAATGCAGCAGCACCATCCATGATAAAACACAATAAAATTGCAGTACTGAAATATAAGTTAAACAAGATATACTCAGACCAAGTTATAAAACTTTATCAACATACAAAACAATTAAATTTTGAATTTGGTGATAAACCACAAAAACGATTAGCGCGACAACTTCGTAAACTGGACGGGGAAAAAACAATTTACAAAATTAGAATAGACAAGGGAGAAACATTAACACTGCCTAAAGATATTAATGATAGATTTTTACAATACTATCAAAAATTGTACTCATCTAAAATGACAGAACAATCAGCAGGAATGGAAACATTTCTACAGAAATGTAATCTTGCGGGTTTAGATCATAGAAACATAGAAACATAGAAATTAGGTGCAGGAGTAGGCCCTTCGAGCCTGCACCGCCATTCAATATGATCATGGCTGATCATCCAACTCAGTATCCCGTACTGCCTTCTCTCCATACCCTCTGATCCCCTTAGCCACAAGGGCCACATCTAACTCCCTCTTAAATATAGCCAATGAACTGGCCTCAACTACCCTCTGTGGCAGAGAGTTCCAGAGATTCACCACTCTCTGTGTGAAAAAAGTTTTTCTCATCTCGGTTTTAAAGGCTTTCCCCCTTATCCTTAAGCTGTGACCCCTTGTCATGGACTTCCCCAACATCGGGAACAATCTTCCTGCATCTAGCCTGTCCAACCCCTTAAGAATTTTGTAAGTTTCTAAGATCAGAAAGAGAGAGAATCACTTGGTGCTGAAATTACGATAAAAGACATCGAAGAGTCAATTAAATCTTTAAAAACGGAAAGGCTGCAGGTCCTGATGGCCTAAGTTCTGAATTTTATTTAAAAAATTATGATCTGGTTTCACCACGCCTACAGATACTGTACAAATATGCTTACACTCAACAGAAACTCTCAGAAACTCTAAATGAATCTACAATCATACTCATACCAAAAACAGATAAGGATCTTGAAGACCCAAGTTCATATAGAGCAATAGCCCTCTTAAATACTGATCAGAAAATATTAACTAAAATTCTATCTCATAGATTGAGCTTAGTGATTAATAAATTAATACACCCTGACCAAACAGGTTTTATTCCAAAACGTTACTAATTTTATAAACTGAGAAGACTATTCAATATTATATACTCCAATAGAATTCCTAATGTAGATATAACCATATAACCATATAACAATTACAGCACGGAAACAGGCCATCTCGACCCCTCTAGTCCGTGCCGAACACGTATTCTCCCCTAGTCCCATATACCTGCGCTCAGACCATAACCCTCCATTCCTTTCCCGTCCATATAACTATCCAATTTATTTTTAAATGATAAAAACGAACCTGCCTCCACCACCTTCACTGGAAGCTCATTCCACACAGCCACCACTCTCTGAGTAAAGAGGTTCCCCCTCATGTTACCCCTAAACTTCTGTCCCTTAATTCTCAAGTCATGTCCCCTTGTTTGAATCTTCCCTACTCTCAGTGGGAAAAGCTTATCCACGTCAACTCTGTCTATCCCTCTCATCATTTTAAAGACCTCTATCAAGTCCCCCCTTAACCTTCTGTGCTCCAAAGAATAAAGCCCTAACTTGTTCAACCTTTCTCTGTAACTTAGTTGCTGAAACCCAGGCAACATTCTAGTAAATCTCCTCTGCACTCTCTCTATTTTGTTGACATCCTTCCTATAATTAGGCGACCAAAATTGTACCCCATACTCCAGAATTGGCCTCACCAATGCCTTGTACAATTTTAACATTACATCCCAACTTTTATACTCAATGCTCTGATTTATAAAGGCCAGCACACCAAAAGCTTTCTTTACCACCCTATCTACATGCGATTCCACTTTCAGGGAACTGTGCACAGTTATTCCCAGATCCCTCTGTTCACCTGCATTCTTCAATTCCCTATGTACCACCATGTACGTCCTATTTTGATTTGTCCTGCCAAGATGCAGCACCTCACACTTATCAGCATTAAACTCCATCTGCCATCTTTCAGCCCACTCTTCCAACTGGCATAAATCTCTCTGTAGACTTTGAAAATCTACTTCATTATCCACAACCCCACCTATCTTAGTATCATCTGCATACTTACTAATCCAATTTACCACACCATCATCCAGATCATTGATGTACATGACAAACAACAGTGGACCCAACACAGATCCCTGTGGCACCCCATTAGTCACTGGCCTCCAACCTGACAAACAACCATCCACCATTACTCTCTGGCATCTCCCATTCAGCCACTGTTGAATCCATCTTGCTACTCCACCATTAATACCCAACCATTGAACCTTCTTAACCAACCATCCATGAGGAACCTTGTCAAAGGCCTTACTGGTCCATATATACAACATCCACTGCTTCACCCTCATCAATTTCCTGAGTAACCTCTTCAAAAAATTCACGAAGATTAGTCAAACATGACCTTCCAGGCACAAATCCATGTTGACTGTTCCTAATCAGACCCTGTTTATCCAGATGCTTATATATATTATCTTTAAGTATCCTTTCCATTAATTTGCCCACCACTGACGTCAAACTAACAGGTCTATAATTGCTAGGTTTACTATTAGACCCCTTTTTAAACAATGGAACAACATGCGCAGTACACCAATCCTCCGGCACTATTCCCGTTTCTAATGACATTTGAAATATTTCTGTCATAGCCCCTGCTATTTCTACACTAACTTCCCTCAATGTCCTAGGGAATATCCTGTCTGGACCTGGAGACTTATCCACTTTTATATTTCTCAAAAGTGTCAGTACTTCCTCTTCTTTGAATCTCATAGTTTCCATAGCTACTCTACTTGTTTCCCTTACCTCACATAATTCAATATCCTTCTCCTTGGTGAATACCGAAGAAAAGAATGTGTTCAATATCTCCCCCATCTCTTTTGGCTCTGCAGATAGCTGTCCACTCTGACTCTCTAATGGACCAATTTTATCCCTCGTTATCCTTTTGCTATTAATATAGCTGTAGAAACCCTTTGGGTTTACTTTCACCTTACTTGCCAAAGCAACCTCATATCTTCTTTTAGCTTTTCTAATTTCTTTCTTAAGATTATTTTTACATTCTTTATACTCCTCAAGCACCTCATTTACTCCATGCTGCCTATATTTAATGTAGATCTCCCTCTTTTTCCGAACCGTGTCCAATTTCCCTTGAAAACCATGGCTCTTTCCGATTTTTACTATTGCCTTCCATCACAACGATGTGATGGATGTTTGTGTAAACTGTGTTGTGTCTCGGGTCTTTTTGTTTTGTAATGTATGGCTGCAGAAACGACATTTCGTTTGGACCTCAAGGGGTCCAAATGATAATAAATTGAATTGTATTGAATTGTATTGTAAATTAATAATACTTGGAATATCAGAACAAAGTTTAACACTCACAACAAGCCAAAGAAATGTCCTTGACTACAGTATAATGACTGGGAAAAAATTAATATTAAACATTTATAAAGGCCCTATAACCCCCACAATTAAAATGGGGAAATGTCAGAGACCCTATATCTAGAAAGAATTAGACTTGTCTTAATGGACAAACAAGAACTTTTTGTTAAAATATGGGCTCCATTCATTAATTATCTGAAGGGATAGACTGGCCCAGCACGAAAACCCAACTGAAACTTGAACTCAGGAGTAGATGAAAAGTTATACATTATAATCTACAAACCTATCTCCAATGACGTATTATAAGTAATCCATTCCACCTATTCTGTTTTTTTTTAATATTTGTAACTTTCTTTTCTCTTTCTCTCTTTTTCTATCTATATAAAAAAAATCACTAGAAGCAGAAGTAATCAACAATTGAAAATGTTAATAATGTATGACTGATGTATATGAAAAGTTTTTTTACTATAATATGTAACTATACTTTATAATATGTCTATTTCTAATAAAAATATTATTTTAAAAAATGTGTCTCTATTGGTTCTAAAATGCTTGCAAAAAGTGTCTCTATTGGTTCTAAAATGCTTGCAAATAGTGTCTATTGTTTCTAAAATGCTTGCAAAAAGTGTCTATTGGTTCTACAATGCTTACAAAAAGTGTATTTTTTGGTTCTACAATGCTTGCAGAAAGTGTCTTTTTTGGTTCTACAATGCTTGAAAAGAGTGTTGATTTGTTTTAAAATGCTTGCAAATAGTGTTGATTGGTTCTAAGATGCTTGCAAATAGTGTCGATTGGTTCTAAAATGCTTGCAAATAGTGTCGATTGGTTCTAAAATGCTTGCAAATAGTGTCGATTGGTTCTAAAATGCTTGCAAATAGTGTCGATTGGTTCTAAAATGCTTGCAAACAGTGTCGATTGGTTCTAAAATGCTTGCAAATAGTGTTGATTGGTTCTAAGATGCTTGCAAATAGTGTTGATTGGTTCTAAAATGCTTGCAAAGAGTGTCAATTGGTTCTAAAATGCTTGCAAATAGTGTTGATTGGTTCTAAAATGCTTGCAAAAAGTGTCTATTGGTTCTAAAATGCTTTCAAAAAGTCTCTAGTGGTTCTAAAATGCTTGCAGAAAGTGTGTCTTTTGGTTCTAAAATGCAAAAAGTGTCGATTGGTTCTAAAATGTTTGCAAAAAGTGTTGATCGGTTCTAAAATGCTTGCAAAAAGTGTCTCTATTGGTTCTACAATGCGTGCAGAAAGTGTCTTTTTTGGTTCCACAATGCATGCAGAATGTCTATTGGTTCTAAAATACTTGCAAAAAGTGTCTATTGGTTCTAAATGCTTGCAAAAAGTAGCTATTGGTTCCAAAATGGTTGCAAAAAGTGTCTCTATTGGTTCTAAAATGGTGCAAAAAGTGTCGCTATTGGTACTAAAATGGTTGCAGAAAGTGTCTCTATTGGTTCTAAAATGGTTGCAGAAAGTGTCTATTGGTTCTAAAATGCTTGCAAAAAGGGTCTCTATTGCTTCTAAAATATGTGTATGCGCGTCGTCTGTCTGTGCGTGTGTATGTGTGAGTGTCTGTGCATGTATGTGTGAGTGTCTGTGTGAGTGTCTGTGTCTGTGTGTCTGTGTATGAGTGTGTGTGTGTATGTGTGAGTGTCTGTGTATGTGTGTGAGTGTTTGTGTGCGTGTGCGTGTGCGTGTTCGTGTTCGGCTTGAAATGCTGTGAAATTGGCTTGGTGAGCTGTGAGGTTGGACTTGCGGCCTGTACTCTCCTTGGAGTGCTGTGAAGTTGGACTTGCTGCCTGCACTTCGTGATGACTTTTGAGGTACATTCTCAGATTTGTTAAAATTTGACTGAATCTCTCTATATTAAAATTGTCTTTTTTTAATATCAAAAGCAAAGTGTTATCAAGAGGCAGTGAGCAGCAGAACACAGCAAGAGACACAACAAACAATAACTTAATAAATCTCATCTTTAACATCTTTACTCAGAGAGTGGTAGCGGTGTGGAATGAGCTTCCAGTGGAAGTGGTGGCGGCAGGTTCGTTGGTATCATTTAAAAATAAATTGGATAGGCATATGGATGAGAAGGGAATGGAGGGTTATGGTATGAGTGCAGGCAGGTGGGACTAAGGAAAAAAAGTTGTTCGGCACGGACTTGTAGGGCCGAGATGGCCTGTTTCCGTGCTGTAATTATTATATGGTTAACATTTAAATTGTTGTTATATTTTAAGTCATTCACATTTTAAACTTTAATAAATCCTTTTTCCACTTGCCATGCCTTCGTGCTCTTCATCACAATAGTAACCTAATAGGCAGGAAGGGTTGTGCTGTCGGAAAGAGCCACTAAGAGTGCATGGGGGGGAGATTGAGGGGAGATGGCCAGAATGCGTGTGGGGGAGGGGAATGGCATGGAGCAGAGTGGGGGGTGAAGGGAGGACGGATGACTGAGTGAACTGCCACCACCAGCCATGAGAGACTGGGCTGCCAGTCCACCAGCCATGAGCAAGTGAAATGCCAGCCCACCAGCTGTAAGTGACTGAAGTGCCAGCCCACCACCCATGACTTAGTGAACTGCCAGCCCACCTGCCATGACTCACTGTCCAAAAATCCATTCAGTCCACAATGTCCATACTATCCCTCTGGAAACCAGTCCCTTCAGCGCACAACAGACCGAGTGACTGAGCTGCCCGGCCAGAGTGGCTGAGCTGCCCGGCCAGAGTGGCTGAGCTGCCCGGCCAGAGTGACTGAGCTGCCTGGCCAGAGTGACTGAGGTGCCCGGCTTGAGTGACTGAGCTGCCAGCCCAAGAATCCATTCAGCCCACAATGTCCATACTAGCCCTCTGGAAACCAGTCCCTTTGTCCCACATATACTGTACACATATACTAGTTGTACTTCCCCTTTTCAACTTGACACCATAATCTGCCTTCCAGATTTTGCTACCAAAGTGGATAACCTCACATTTATCCACATTAAACTGCATCTGCCATGTATCTGCCCACTCACCCAACCTGTCCACATCACCCTGCATTTTCACAGCATCCTCCTCACAGTTCACACTGCCACCCAGCTTTGCATCATCTACAAATTTGCTAATGTTACTTGTAATCCCTTCATCTAAATCATTGATGTATATTGTAAATAGCTATGGTCCCAGCACCGAGCCTTCCGGTACCCCACTAGTCACTGCCTGCCATTCTGAAAAGACCCGTTAATCACCTACTCTTTGTTGGCCCTACTAATATAATTTACATGAGAGCAACTATGATGAACAGTTTTGTCTGCGGAAATCATGTGATGGAATAGACAAAAGATAATAGGTGCAGGAGTAAGCACCCTTCGAGCCAGCACCGCCATTCTATGAGATCATAGAGGAGAGAGAAGGTAAATCAAAAATGTCATCGAAATAGAGCATTTCACAAAAGGGAAATCATATATTTATGGACAACTTCAGTCTTCATATAGAAAGGAAACAAAATGCTGAGTTCATGGGAAAATGAATTTGAAACTAAAATGAGTCTGGAAACGATGCATCCAAGACGAATGCTGGAAATTCCCAATTAAGGAAAGAAAAACAGTGTTAACATCTGATATTGACGTTCCAACAAAGGGTCTTCCTCCTCAAACATTAGTTGTGTTTCTCTTTCCACAGATGACTCTGGATATCTTGTGAAACATGACAGAATTAGCTGGTAGCTTCACAACAAAGAATCCTCTGGGAAACCATGTTTAAATGACAGGAATGTACATTGATCTTATAAGTGATAAAGTGAAATTAGAAATTTATATTGTCATTTACTGATTTATTAAAGTCTTTGATGAGGAAATTAGATGAAAGGTTATGACAGTAGGTAAACAATAGTAACTATTTAAAGGCAAGGATCAGTCCAGGATAATATCTTAGTCAGTGCAAAGTTTCCAAGATTACTGCTGATAAGAAGGTGGGTGGCAAAACACTATTTTCTGTGTGCTTAAGCAAAGCAAGAATTTCATTGTCCTATACAGGGACACATGACAATAAACTCACTTGAACTTGAACTTGAACTCACCAGATACCCAGAAAATGACATAACAGGAAAAGTTAAAACAAGAAGATAAAGAAAGAATAACATTTAATTGTTCTTCCCACAATGTACCACAACAGTTTGAGGTCTGTCCACTCCGGCCCCAACCCCCATCCTAGCCGTGTGTTCACCATCCCCCCTGACCTCCCCCTCTCTGATACCGAACGGTCTGTCCTCAGAAGCCTCACCTTTGTTCCCCTCCGTCCCCACCTCAATTAGTTCCGCGCCCGCCACGATGTGGAGCTCTTCATCCGTCGCCTCCGCATCCAAGCGTTTTTCCATGGGAAGGAGTCCTCACCCCCTAATGATGACCCCTTCTCCTGTTCCCAACGGACCATCTCCTCTTGGACCCCCCCCTCATGGCTATTCACCTGCTTTAGACCTTTTTATTTGAAACTGCCGGCGGGACATCAACTGCCTCAACTTCTCCACTCCCCTGTCTCACTCTAACCTCTCCCCCCCGAACGTACAGCGCTCCACTAACTCTGCAACAACCTAGACTGGGTGATCAAACCTGCCGACAAGGGAGGTGCCGTGGTAGTCTGGCGCACTGACCTCCACAAAGCTGAGGCCAGGCGCCATCTCTCAGACACCTCCTCCTACTTACCCTTGGACCATGACCCCAGACGAGCACCAGGCCATTATCTTTAGCACCATCACTGACTTCATCAACACCGGCTCCCTGCCTTCCCAAGCCTCCAACCTCATCGTTCCCCAGCCCCGCACGGCCCGATTTTACCTTCTCTACAAAATCCACAAACCTGACTGTCCTGGCAGACCCATTGTTTCTGCCTGTTCGTGTCCCACCGAACTTATTTCTACATACCTCGACTCCATCCTATCTCCCCCGGTCAAATCCCTCCCAACCTATGTCCAAGACGCTTCACGGGCTCTTCGTCTCTTCCATGACTTCCATTTTCCAGCCCCCATTCCCTCATCTTCACCATCTGCAGTTGTATAGGGCTCTGGTAAGACCACATCTGGAGTATTGCGTACAGTTTTTGTCTCCTAATTTGAGGAAGGACATCCTTGTGATTGAGGCAGTGCAGCGTAGGTTCATGAGATTGATCCCTGGGATAGCAGGACTGTCATATGAGGAAAGATTAAAAAGACTAGGCTTGTATTCACTGGAGTTTAGAAGGATGAGGGGGTTCTTATAGAAACATATAAAATTATAAAAGGACTGGACAAACTTGATGCAGGAAAAAGGGTCCCAATGTTGGGTGAGTCCCGAACAAGGGGACACAGTCTTAGAATAAAGGGGAGGTAATTTAAGACTGAGGTGAGAAAAAACATTTTCACCCAGAGAGTTGTGAATTTATGGAATTCCCTGCCACAGAGGGCAGTGGAGGCCAAGTCACTGGATGGATTTAAGAGAGAGTTAGATAGAGCTCAAGGGGCTAGTGGAGTCGAGGGATATGGGGAGAAGGCAGACACGGGTTATTGATTGGGGAAGATCAGCCATGATTGCAATGAATGGCGGTGCTGGCTCGAATGGCCGTATGGCCTCCTCCTGCACCTATATTCTATGTTTCTATGTTTCTGTGGATGTCCAGTCACTCTACACCTACATCCCCCACCAGGAGGGTCTTAAAGCTCTCCGTTTCTTCTTCGACCACAGAACCAACCAATCCCCGTCTACTGATACTCTCCTCCGCCTAGTGGAGCTGGTCCTTACCCTCAACAACTTTTCCTTTGATTCCTCCCATTTCCTCCAAATCCAAGGCGTAGCTATGGGCACGTGCATGGGCCCCTGCTATGCCTGCCTATTTGTAGGGTACATCAAACAATCCTTGTTTGAGGCTTACCGTGGCCCTATCCCCGAACTCTACATCCACTGCATTGATGACTGCATTGGTGCTACCTCCTGCACCGATGCACAACTCACTGACTTAATCCATTTCACCACTAACTTCCATCGGCACTCAAATTCACCTTGACCATTTCCGACATCTCCTTACCGTTTCTTGACCTCACTATCTTTAACAAACTACTGACCGACATCTACTATAAACCCACTGACTCCCGTGGCTATCTGGACTACACTTCTTCCCACCCTGCTTCCTGTAAGGATTCTATCCCCTACTCACAATTCCTCCCTCTACGCCGCATCTGCACCCAGGATGAGGTGTTCCACACCAGAGCATGGGAGATGTCCTCATTCTTTAGAGAACAGGGATCCCATCTTTGACTATAGATGAGGCTCTTACCAGGGTCTCTTCTATACCCCGTAACTCAACTCTAACTCTCCATTCCCCCCACTCGTTACAAACACAGAGTCCCCCTTGTCCTCACCTTCCACCCTACCAGCCGTCACAAACAACAGATAATCTTCCAACATTTTCGCCACTTCCAACGGGATCCCACCACTTGCCACATCTTCCCATCTCCTCCCCTTTCGATTTTCGGCAGAAACGGCTCCCTTCGTAACTCCCTGGTCAATTTGTCCCTTTCCACCCAAACCACCCCCTCCCCTGGTACTTTCCCTTGCAACTGCAGGAAATGCTACACTTGTCACTTTACCTCCCCACTTGACTCCATCCAAGGACCGAAGCAGTTGTTCCAGGTGAGGCAGATGTTCACCTGCACCTCCCCAACCTCATCTATTGCATCCGCTGCTCTAGGTGTCAGCTGCTCTACATCGGTGAAACCAAGCGTAGCTTGGTGATCGCTTCGCCCAACTCCTCTGCTCAGTTCGCAATAACCAATCTGATCTCCCGGTGGTTCAGCACTTCAACTCCCCCTCCCATTCCGAATCCGACCTTTCTGTCCTGGGCCTCCTCCATGGCCAGAGTCCCACCGCAAATTGGAGGAGCAGCACCTCATACTTCGCTGGGGGAGTTTACACCCCTGCGGTACGGATATTGACTTCTCCAATTTCAGGAAGTCCTTGCTTTCTCCCTCTTTCCCCTCCGCTTCCTAGCTGTCCCATAGCCCACTGTCTCCGCCTCTTTCTTTCTACTTCCCGCCCCCACCCCCACATCAGTCTGAAGAAGGGTCTCGACCCGAAACATCACCTATTCCTTCGCTCCATAGATGCTGCTTCACCCACTGAGTTTCTCCAACATTTTTGTCTACAACAATTTGATTAATATTTTTGGTGATATAAGTTGGTCATTCTGATCATAGCCCTACATTAATAATCCTCAAAGCAATACTCTCTTACTTTCACATCCTTTATAATGTCCCAAAGTATCCAGCAAAGTGCCTTACCTAAATTGGGCATGAACCACACTTTCTTCAAACAGTCACTGTTAGTTTACTGGGGAATCAATGTCAGATTCCAATGTCTGTCAAAATTTCAGAAGCTAACAACAATTACTTGAGATTAATTTTAAAAGAAAAATTAGTTGATGAGCGAACACAAGTCTGTGCTCTTGAACCAAAGCCTGCATTGTTCCACCATTGCCCTGGCTACCAATGCACCGTGCCATCACTACAATGCTCCTAATGAAATATGGTTGCTCTGAAGAAATAGATTGGTTACTTTGGACATACAAAGGTAGTCGACATCACGGAGCTCCCCTTCTTCTGTGTAAATTATTCTCTCCTTATTTCGTAAATTATAACTTATTTTTTCTGTCTCTTTGGTCATTTCCTCGCTTGCAGATTCCAAAGTCTTTCTGGTGGAGACAACTGGAAAAAGAAAGGCAAAAATAAACCTAATTACATTGTTTCAAGTCAGATAAGTAGTTGACCTGTAAAATATGGAAGTTAGTTACATAATATGCAACATCTTCTATGAATTGAATTTAAATGACATGGTGGTTGTCAGATGGTCATTATCTCATCTCAATTATTTACTGTAATGCACAGGAGTCACTCATTTTGAGTTTCACTTTTACAAACAGAATTACCTGTTGCCCTTTTGATTCTTTTAACCAACACTATGCCTTCCTTTGTTTCTTCAGTGGCTCCTCCCAAATCTCTTTTGTCGTCCCCTGTATATGACGTGACCTGTGATGAGACATTTTGTTGAAACTGTGATTCATAATGACACAAATAATGAGTTTCTATTTCTTCTCGATTATTTCTTCCTTCAGGCTTCAGTACCTCCTACCTGATTGTAGCAGCGAGATGAGAGAACGGCCCAGATGAATGGGAACCTTGATGCATCTCGCTGCTACAATCAGGTAGGAGGTACTGAAGGAGGTACAGACAACTAGAATGATGAGGGAGATGGTCTGAATGGCCTCAGTCCCAGATCAATATTAATGTCAGTGATCCATTCCAGAGCCCAGGGAACTCATCCACTGACACCAATCCCTGTGATGGTCTGAGAAGTAGCAGCAGCATCTTCCCCGTTCCCAGGCCCCCGAGAGGACATTTATCCGGCATCTTCTGCCCGCTCGCTCTCCATGTCAAAGCTCCCTGGAGTCTGACCTCTGCATCCCAGACATGGTCTCGTCCCCTTCAGCAGCTCCTCGCTCTCCCTTCCTGACCTCAGACACCCACTTCTACTCACCTTACCTACACTCACTTCTCCTCACCTACACACCTACACCTGGACTAAACCCCTAGCCTTGACGATACCTCACACCTCACCACGAAACCTCGCCTCGACTAAGCTTCACCTCAACTAAACCTCACACCTCACTAAACTTCACCTCACACCTAAACCTCAACTACACCTCGACTAAACGTCCTCAACTAAACCCTCAATTACCTGGACCAAACTTACCTCCGCTGAACCTCACCCCAGATAAATTTCCCACCTCACTAAACCTAGCTTTGATTAAACCCCTCGCTTCAACTAAACCGCACGTCGACTAAACTCCGCCCCGCGACTAAACTCCGCCCCGCGACTAAACTCCGCCCGCGACTAAACTCCGCCCCGCGACTAAACTCCGCCCCGCGACTAAACTCCGCCCCGCGACTAAACTCCGCCCCGCGACTAAACTCCGCCCCGCGACTAAACTCCGCCCCGCGACTAAACTCCGCCCCGCGACTACTTGCCGCCTCTGCCGCTCCCGCTATTTATAGCCCCTCCCCCTCACGTGAGCGGCGGCTCCAACCAGAGCGCGGGTCACGTGACAACTCGAGCCCGCAGATGGAAAAGGCACCAATAGCCGTCGCAAGTTTCCCGTCTCCCCCCATCCTCGCTTTCCCGCCGCCACGCCGCTGAGGGGGAGGGGCTGCGGCCGCCTCGGGCGGGGGGGGCAGGGCTTGCGGAGACGTCAACGTCAGCGTGCGTCAGCGTCTCCCCCCCCGGCTCTCTCGGGCAGTGCGCATGTGCCGCTTTCCGCGCTCGGCCCCTCCCCCCGGCGGCGGGACATCGAAGACAGCTCGAGCTCTCGGCGGCTTTTGGCTCCTTTTCCGGCCGAGGGCTCGAGCTATCCACGGGACTAATGAAATAATTAATATCCAGGGACTTGTGTGGCAGCTGCGGCAGTGGAGCATCTCCTGCAGTGGGGCATCTCCTGCAGTGGGGCAACTCCTGCAGCTGCAGGGAAAGTTCAAGCCTCAACCATCTCCTCATGCAGATTGTCCCAGATTGCAACCACCCTCTGGGTGAGTTTAATCTCATCCACGTCCGTTTTATTGTTCTGTTAGTATAGTCTGGTCTGCAGTTCCTTGTTCCATTATCTTATTCTAATTGCTGACTCCAAATACTACATTTCCTCATCTGTTTTTGCCCCATCAGAGATATTATCCCCTTTGTTCCACCAATCCACCACAACCCCTCTCTACAAGTAAAAAACAACTTGTTTTTGTTGCTGTTTCCTACTCTGGTGAAGGGTCTCTGATCTGAAACTGAACGGTTTCTTTCTCCACAAATGCTGTCTAACCTGCTGAATGTTTTTTGAATTTTCTTCCATTTTTATTTCAGATTTTCAGCATCTGCGGTGCTTTGCTTTACACGTTCATTTTGATGTTGTGACCGGCCAACAACGAATCAAAGGAGATCAGATATGTGTAGGTATGTTGCAAAGCCTACCTGAAGCGTCCTTGAAAATCTGCCATTGCGGGTGTGCGCGATTTTGGCGCCGTTTAGAGGGGGCGGGTTTAAAATGCGATTTTCTCTAAGCTGTTCCAATCGAAAATGTTCAGCCTAGTTAATTATTAACGAAAAATCGCTGGAAGACCCCGTCGCAAAAGCTATTATTAGGTTTAAAGGCCTTGAATAATAGTTATAGTAGTTTAAAAATCAATCTCTAAACCCGCGACCGCCAGCAACCGCAGGGTCTCATAAAGCAAATAGCAGAAGTTAGGTTGTATATTTTTACATTAAAAAGGGCTTCTAAAGATCCCTTTATACAAAGTTTAATATTGCGAGTAACTCAATTTGGGCCCATTATATCCCGCAGTATTTTTCTCGGCATTTGGGGCACAAATCTAGCGCAATGTGAACGTTCTAAACCAGCGCGTTCCACAGGGACCCACTGGAAAGCTGATTTAAATGGGCATTTATTTACAGCAATTAAACACTAAATTCCTTCCATTTGGCCTATAAATTAATGTAAATGAGATTTTAAAATCATGTTTTATTGTGAATTATTTGTGAATATTATTTGGACATTTAGGCTATTTAAAAATGTTAATCATTTATTAAGAAATGGATAGATGTTTAGATCTAGTAATTGAAGTCTGAAATTAGCTACAATTAGGTAACTAACTAATTATATGCTTTAATTTCAGGTCATCCAAGTAAGATTATTTTATATTTGTTTCAGAATGCTTCAATCTATGATAACTGAAAATTTCATTCAGTTCTCTTAATTTTTAAGAAAGTTATGGGCTTTTGACTGTTCACGATCACAGCTTTTTTGTTATGTCCATAGAAAATCAATAGGGAACAAGATGCTAATTTCCCAGTATGAAAATGGCCATAACTTTTTAAATACTTGAGATATGAAAGTGAATTAGGTGTCAAATTAAACTTATTTTTATGCTTTATCTGATGGGATAAATTACAGACTTGATTTTTAAAATCTCAAAATTTTGTAACATTGCTAATATGTGGTGTCGTAATCTACTGGGATTCAAGTAACTAGTAAGTGTTTCTATGGGAAGGTTCTGCCTACTCGGGATGGGACTCCTTTTTTGTTTAGTTTAGAGATACAGCACGCAAACTGGCTCTTCAACCCACCGAGTCCACGCCGACCAGCGATCCCCGCACACTAACACTATCCTACACACACTAGGGACAATTTACACAGAAACCAAGTAGACCGTGGGCCGATGGTGCTTTTTTGTTTCATTTTACATGGAAAATAGGTGCAGGAAGAGGCCATTCGACCCTGCAAGCCAGCACCGCCGTTCATTGTGATCATGGCTGATCGTCCCCAATCAATGACCCGTGCCTGCCTTCTCCCCATATCCCTTGACCCCACTAGCCCCTAGAGCACTATCTAACTCTCTCTTAAATCCATCCAGTGACTTAGCCTCCACTGCCCTCTGTGGCAGGGAATTCCATAAATTCACAACTCTCTGGGTGAAAACGTTTTTTTCTCACCTCAGTCTTAAATGACCTCCCCTTTATTCTAAGACTGTGGCCCCTGGTTCTGGACTCGCCCAACATTGGGAAATTTTTTCCTGCATCTAGCTTGTCCAGTCCTTTTGTAATTATATATGTTTCTATAAGAACCCCCTCATCCTTCTAAACTCCAGTGAATACAAGCCTAGTCTTTTCAATCTTTCCTCATATGACAGTCCCGCCATCCCAGTGATCAATCTCGTGAACCTACGCTGCACTGCCTCAATCATAAGGATGTCCTTCCTCAAATTTGGAGACCAAAACTGTACACAATACTCCAGATGTGGTCTTACCAGAGCCCTATACAACTGCAGATGGTGAAGATGAGGGAATGAGGGCTGGAAAATGGAAGTCATGGAGGAGACGAAGAGCGTGTGAGGTATCTTGGACATAGGTTGGGAGGGATTTGACCAGGTGGGATAGGATGGAGTCGAGGTATGTGGAAATAAGTTCGGTGGGACACGAACAGGCAGAAACAATGGGTCTGCCAGGACAGTCAGGTTTGTGGATTTTGTGGAGAAGGTAAAATTGGGCCGCGCGGGGCTACAATATATAATTTTTATATGTTTCTATAAGAACCCCCTCATCCTTCTAAACTCCAGTGAATACAAGCCTAGTCTTTTCAATCTTTCCTCATATGACAGTCCCGCCATCCCAGGGATCAATCTTGTGAACCTATGCTGCACTGCCTCAATCACAAGGATGTCCTTCCTCAAATTAGGAGACAAACTGTACACAATACTCTAGATGTGGTCTCACCAGAGCCCTATACAACTGCAGAAGAACCACTTTACTCCTATACTGAAATCATCTTGTTATGAAGGCCAACATTCCATTAGCTTTCTTCACTGCCTGCTGTACCTGCACGCCAACTTTCAGTGACCGGTGTACAAGGACGCCCAGGTCTCGCTGCACCTCCCCCTTACCTAACCTCACCCCATTGAGATAATAATCTGCCCCCTTGTTTTTGCCGCCAAAGTGGATAACCTCACATTTATCTATAGAAATAGAAACATAGAAAATAGGTGCAGGAATAGGCCATTCGGCCCTTTGAGCCTGCACCGCCATTCAATATGATCATAGCTGATCATCCAACTCTGTATCCTGTACCCGCCTTCTCTCCATACCCCCTGATCCCTTTAGCCACAAGGGCCACATCTAACTCCCTCTTAAATATAGCCAATTAACTGGTCTCAACTACTTTCTGTGGCAGAGAATTCCACAGATTCACCACTCTGTGAATTTTCTTTTTCTCATCGCAGTACTAAAAGACTTCCCCGTTATCCTTAAACTGTGACCCCTTGTTCTGGACTTCCCCAACATCGGGAACAATCTTCCTGCATCTAGCCTGTCCAACCCCTTAAGAATTTTGTAAGTTTCTATAAGATCCCCCCTCAATCTTCTAAATTCTAGCGAGTACAAGCCGAGTCTATCTAGTCTTTCTTCATATGAAAGTCCTGCCATCTGGATAACCTTCTCTGTACTCCCTCTATGGCAAGAATGTCTTTCCTCAGATTAGGAGACCAAAACTTTACGCAATACTCCAGGTGTGGTCTCACCAAGACCCTGTACAACTGCAGTAGAACCTCCCTGCTCCTATACTCAAATCCTTTTGCTATGAATGCTAAAATACCATTTGCTTTCTTCACTGTCTGTTGCACCTGCATGTCTACTTTCAATGACTGGTGTACAATGACACCCAGGTCTTGTTGCATTTCCCCTTTTCCTAATCGGCCACCATTCAGATAATAGTGTACTCTCCTGTTCTTGCCACCAAAGTGGATAACCTCACATTTATCCACATTATACTGCATCTGCCATGTATTTGCCCACTCACCCAACCTATCCAAGTCACCTTGCAGCCTCCTAGCATCCTCCTCACAGCTAACACTGCCCCCCAGCTTCGTGTCATCCGCAAACTTAGAGATGTTGCCCTCAATTCCCTCGTCCAAATCATTAATATATATTGTAAATACCTGGGGTCCCAGCACTGAGCCTTGCGGTACCCCACTAGTCACTGCCTGCCATTCTGAAAAGGACCCGTTTACTCCTACTCTTTGCTTGCTGTCTGCCAGCCAGTTCTTAATCCACATCAATACTGAACCCCCAATACCGTGTGCTTTAAGTTTGCATACTAATCTCTTATGTGGGACCTTGTCGAAAGCCTTCTGAAAGTCCAGATATAACACATCCACTGGTTCTCCCTTATCCACTCTACTAGTTACATCCTCGAAAAATTCTATAAGATTCGTCAGACATGATTGACCTTTCATAAATCCATGCTGACTTTAACCATATAACAATTACAGCATGGAAACGGGCCATCTCGGCCCTACAAGTCCGTGCCGAACAACTTTTTTCCCTTAGTCCCACCTGCCTGCACTCATACCATAACCCTCCATTCCCTTCTCATCCATATGCCTATCCAATTTATTTTTAAATGTTACCAACGAACCTGCCTCCACCACTTCCACTGGAAGCTCATTCCACACCACTACCACTCTCTGAGTAAAGAAGTTCCCCCTCATGTTACCCCTAAACCTCTGTCCCTTAATTCTGAAGTCATGTCCTCTTGTTCAATGATTTCACCACTTTCCAAATGTGCTGCTATCCCATCTTTAATAACTGACTAGCATTTTCCCCACTACTGATGTTAGACTAACTGGTCTGTATTTTCCCGTTTTCTCTCGCCCTCCCTTTTTAAAATGATATTATACTGCACCTGCCACGCATCAGCCCACTCACTCAACCTGTCCAGGTCACCCTGCAACCTCCTAACATCCTCTTCACAGTTCACACTGCCACCCAGCTTTGTGTCATCCGCAAACATGCTAGTGTTGCTCCTAATTCGCTCTTCCAAATCATTAATATATATGGTAAACAGTTGCGGCTCCAACTCCGAGCCTTGCGGCACTCCACTCGCCACTACCTGCCATTCTGAAAAGGACCCGTTCACTCCTCCTCTTTGCTTCCGGTATGCCAACCAATTTTCTATCCATGTCAACACCCTACCCCCAATACCAAGTGCTCTAATTTTAGTCACCAGTCTCCCTTGTGGGACCTTATCGAAGGCTTTCTGAAAGTCTAGATACCATACATCCACTGGCACCCCTTCATCCATTTTACTTGTCACATCCTCAAAATATTCCAGAAGATTAGTCAAGCATGATTTCCCTTTCATAAATCCATGTTGACTTGGACTAATCCTTTTACTGCTATCCAAATGCCCCATTATTACCTCTTTAATAATTGACACCAGCATCTTTCCCACCACCGGTCAGGCTAACTGGTCTGTAATTCCCCGTTTTCTCTCTCGCTCCTTTCTTGAAAAGTGGGATAAAATTAGCTATCCTCCAATCCACAGGAACTGATCCTGAATCTATTGAACATTGGAAAATGATCACCAATGCGTCCACTATTTCTAGAGCCACCTCCCTGAGGATCCTGGGATGCAGATCATCAGGCCCAGGGGATTTATCATCCTTCAGTCCCATTAGCCTACCCAATACTATATCTCGCCTAATGAAAATTTCTTTCAGTTCCTCTACCCCCTTAGATCCTCTGTCCTCCAGTACATTTTGTGACCCAAATTACGTATCTACCTGTATTTATAACATATTCTGTAAAAAAATTATATAAATCATTCCTGCAAACCGCCAGGAACAAAACCTACACATATTTTTAAAATATCAGAGAAACCTTAAAAGGAGGCCTAAAGAATCTGAATCCTTAGGAAAATAAAGTGACACATCAGCTTTGCTTTGGAGAAGCACAGACTGAATCTCAATAGTTTGGATATATCTAATGTAATTGAGTTTGAAATAAGCAACATATAAAAATAAAAAATAGGAAAGGTAAATTTGCACTTAATGAATAACACATTTGGAAAAATATATTCAATTTAACAAGTATTCCACCACTCCAAAGTTAAGAATACAATCTCCCTTGCAACAGATTTCATAGGCTAACGGCCAAATTGATGAGAATCAATTTTATTTGAAACACTGCATTTAATATTTCAAACAGATTTAAATTATGTTGTGGATTTTTTGTCAGAAGTTTAGGTGTCCAATCCTCATCTGACTCGCTGGATTCGTATACTTGGTTTTGACATCTTCTGCTCCGATTTGTCGTGAATTCTGGCTTTGGTACGTCTAATCCTGTGAAAAATAAAACATGCTCATCATCTTTTATGGCCACAACTTCAAGTATTTATCTTCATTGAACTAACCAGTACAAAATATCTGTGGAAACATCACTTTGCAATGTTATCGTTATGACTATTTCCACCAGAGTATTTATGTTTATTCAACTGATCATGTCTACTTGATGAAGTCACCTTACAATTATTTTTTAGAGTTAAAGAATAATCAACCAGCATGAAGAATATGACGGATGAGAATGTGTCTATTTCCAGGTCAGAAATCACAATAACCAATCTTTCAGTTTCACACATCTGTGTGGTAAGTGAAATAGATCAGAATACTTCTTTCCATTCCTCCTGGTTTAAACTAATGGTTCATTCTTGCTGCCTGTACTGACGGTGACACTTTGTGCTATGGTTGGTGTAGATGGGTTATGCATGCAACCTATAATGTAGTTACCTCATCACCACTAACCACGCCCCATCATATTAGTATAACTGTAGTATCCTCCCTTTGTTCCTCCCACTAGGTCCCAGTACGCCTGAAGGCTGGATGCAGTCAGTGCTGGGACGTGTGTGCCATGTGCTATAATAAACTACCAGTAAAGGTTACAGTGTGTCAGCTATCACTCCTTTACATGGCGTCAGAAGTTTAAAACTCGCGCTTCCCGTTTACCGGTTTTCATTTATTTTGTCCCCGTCAGTGCCCAGTGTTGGGTTTCCCTTGACATGGCATCCTCATGCCGAAAGCCATCTCCCCTTGTCTTCGACGCTGACATTGCGGAGCGATGGTCGACTTTTGTGATGGACTACACTCACTACGTCAATATTGCGCACCGGAACGACCCAGCCGCGGTCAAAACATCACTCCTGCTCAACCTGGCTGGTCCCGACGCAATGAAGAGAGCTCAAGCCTTTGTCTACGAACCAGCAGTCCTGGATGACAACGAGCAGCCGGTCGAGCCAGCTGAATCGGCCGACGACCCGGTATGTCTTTTGCGCAAGTTCGCGGAGATATGTGACCTGCCCTCCAACCGTATACTGGAGCGGAGGTACACAAAATTGCTGGAGGAACTCAGCGGGTGCAGCAGCATCTATGGAGCGAAGGAAATAGGCGACGTTTCGGGCCGAAACCCTTCTTCAGACCAGAGCGGGCCAGGTTCTTCTCACGCAAGCAACAGCCGGATGAACCTGTTGAGTGCTTCATCGCCGACCTGCGACACCTTGCCCAGCGGTACCGATTTGAAACCATGCGCGACCAGCTCACCAGAGACATTCTCGTCACTGGCATGATTGATCAGAAGCTACGTGCCGACCTGCTGCAACGGCCTGACCTAACCCTGACTCAGGCAATGCATGCGTGCCGCATTGCCGAAGTGGTCACCCCTCCGCATGGGCAGAGGGGGTCTGACAGCCGAGCCATAAATCTAACTGGTGTTGCTGGACAACGTCGTATGAGGGTCAACTTTCGCCCTCCACCGCGGCCCGTTCGTACATCCCGGGACCCGAGATCTAAAAAGTGTCCAAACTGCAATTACGTGCACTCCACAGAATCACAGTGCCCAGCCCTTGGGAAGACCTGCAATTTCTGCGGGAGAAGGAACCATTTTGCAGCTGCCTGCCGGTCCGTGGGAAAGTGCCCTCAGCTCCCAGACAACTCCTAAACAACCTTCTGCAAGTTGATAGCGAGATAGATTCTCAGTCCTCTGTTGACGCTGCCCCCGACTCTGAGCTCAGCTATTCCACGGGAGATGTAAGTATTTACACTCTCCTCCACAGCCGATCTCGCCTCCCTGATCCTTCTGTGAATATAACTGTAAACAACAAGTCCTTCTCTGCTAAGCTGGACACGGGGGCGAAAGTGAACGTAATGTCAACAAAGCTGTTCCACCAGATAAGGAAGAATGAGCTGCTGATTGTAGATCGCTCTGTTTTGCGTGCATATGGGGGAGAGGAACTAACACCTGTGGGGAGGGCGACCTTCCACTGCGTGCTGCAGAAATCTTCCCAGGACCTGTCTTTCTTTATTCTGGACAGTAACTGTGTGACGTTGCTGAGCAACCAGGCATGCCAGGATCTTGGTCTGGTGTCGTTTGACCGTACGGTCCACGAGGTGCAAGCTGTGATGGATCCACTATCCGAGTACCCAGACTTGTTTGACGACAAGTTGGGGAAGCTGCCGTTGGTGTACAAGATCGTGACTGACCCATCTGTGATCCGTCCACCCCATAGGGTGTCGTTCGCAATGAAGGGCAAGGTGGAGAGTATGCTGAAAGACATGGTCAACATGGGAGTGCTGGAGGCTGTCAGCGATCCAACCGAATGGGTCTCCACCATGGTCGCCACGTTGAAGAAAGGAAAAAATGAGATACGGGTATGCATCAACCCCAAGGACTTGAATATGGCGATTAAACGGCCCCACTACCCCATGAGGACTGTCGAAGATGTTGCCGCCCAGGTGGGACAAGCCACAGTGTTCTCCGTCCTCGATGCCAGAAGTTCGTTCTGGCAGATACCCCTGGACAAACGCTCCACGGACCTGACCACGTTCAGCACGCCCTTCGGCAGGTTTAAGTTTTTGCGGATGCCGTTCGGCATCAACTCCGCCAGCGAGGTATTTCAGCGTTCAATGGAACAATTGTTTGCAGGTCTGCCCTGCGCGATCATTGTGGACGACATACTGGTCTATGGGAGGGATGTGGCCGAACATGACCGCAACCTCCGACGGATTTTGAACCGTGCTCGGCAGATAAATTTGAAGCTTAATCGGTCAAAGTGCAAGTTCCGGGTGCCTGAGGTCACATATGTTGGCCGCATTTTCACGGCCCAAGGGTTGAAGCCAGACCCGCAAAAGACCAGTGCCATCTCAGAGCTGCCCGCCCCGACAGACGTTGTCAGTCTGCAGCGTTTCCTGGGTATGGTGAATTACCTGGGGAAGTTTATCCCCGACCTCAGCGAATTGAGCGCACCCCTGAGACAGCTCACTAAAAAGGACATTGCCTGGGCATGGTTTCCACACCACCAGCAGGCGTTCGACCTGCTAAAGACGAGGCTGGTCAGCACACCTACCCTGAAGTTCTTTGATCTACGGCGCCCGATCGTGGTCACTTGCGACGCCTATCGCCTTGGACTGGGTGCTGCCTGCCTGCAACCCCACGCTGATGACTCGCTGCTGCCCATCTCCTATGCCTCTAGGACCATGACGGACACAGAGCAGCGCTATGCTCAGATAGAGAAGGAGCTGCTGGCGGTGGTTTTCGCGTGTTCTAAGTTCAAGGACTTCCTATTTGGCACCAGGTTCACCGTTGAGACGGATCACCAGCCACTGGTAACGATACTGAACAAACCTATACACTGCTCCAGCCAGGCTACAGCGGATGATGCTGCAGCTACAGCGCTTTGACTTTAAAATCATATATAAGAGGGGCACCGAGATGCATGTGGCTGATGCGCTGTCCCGGGCCTCCTGCGACCGGCACCCCTTCGAGCAGTCGGACTTACAGGTACTGAACGTTAACTTCGTCCCTTCTCAGCAACTACAGTGCTTGGTTGCACATACCGCAAACGACCCCGACCTGCAGCAGCTTGCTGCTGTCATCAAGGGCGGGTGGCCCACCAAACGGAATTCGTTGCCTGCTAGCGTCCACCCCTATTTTTTGGTCCGCGATGAGTTGGTCCTCCGGGACGGCATTATTATCAAAGGACACAAAGTGGTCATCCCTGCCTCGCTGCATGGCTTGTATTTTGACGCCGCCCACATGGGGCATCCCGGGGCAGATGCCACTATCTCGCATGCCCAGGAACAGTACTACTGGCCGGCCATGGCTAAGTACATCCAGGCCAGGGTGGATTCCTGTCCGGACTGTAACTCTCTTGCCCCGCATCAGCAAAGACATCCGCTTTTGCAGCAGCCTGCCCCGGACATGCCCTGGTCTTCTCTGGCTGCCGATATTTTTGACTGGCGTGGGAAGCAATACCTTGTGCTAGTAGACTCTTACTCAAATTGGTTCGAGGTGGACCTCCTCCCTGCCATCACCTCCGAGATGGTGATCAGCAAACTTCGCCGTCACTTTGCCACGTTTGGTTCCCCTGTCCGGCTGCAGACAGACAACGGACGCCAGTTCACCAGCGCCGAATTTCGTGCGTTTGCTGCAAAGTGGAACTTTAATCATTTCACCAGCAGCCCGGAGTACCCGCAGAGCAATGGTCTAGCTGAACGGGCGGTCCGCAGCGCTAAGCACCTGCTTGAACAAACCCGCCTCTCGAACGGGGATTTCTATCAGGGTCTCCTGAACCTTCGGAACATTTCCAGAGACAGTACCATGGGATCCCCTGCCCAGCGACTCATGTCCCGTGTTGTCCGCCCTCCGATGCCTATTGCCCAGCAGTCCCTGATGCCCAAAGTCCTGCAGCCTGCTGATGTCCAGCAACGTATTGCCCAGAAGCACGAAATCCAGCGCCGCTCGCATGACAAATCCTGCCGCCCTCTTTCGCCACTGATGCCTGGACAGGTCGTCCGTTTGCAGACGCCCACCGGCTACTCCCGACTTGCCACCGTCGTCGGGTTTGACAGCGCGCCACGGTCCTACCTCGTGGATTTTGAAGGGACTGTATACTGACGCAGCCGCCAGCACCTGTTGGCGGTTAACGAGCCCAAACCACCTCCTGCAATTCCGTATACCCCTCCGTCGCGTGTCGAGCCTTCCTCCACTAACGTACCCTCTGCTCCCTGCATGCCACGGTCGGTCCTTTTGCCTCGGGTACCCCCCCCTGCTCCTTCCGGTTTTGCTCCTCAGGCTCTGTTGTCCCCTGCAAGGTCTTCTCTTTCTCCCAACTCTGCTCATTCTACCCCTTCTGTTTCACCTGGCTCACCTGTGCCTCTCCGTTCCCCCTCCAAGCTGGGTTCTCCGCCCACCTCTCCCCGTCCTGTTTCTGTTCCTGTCCCTCCTCCTCTTCTTTCGGGTGGGGAGGGTGAAGGTGCGGTGCGCACTCGCTCGGGTCGGATTGTAAAACCTCCGGCTCGCTACGGAGAGTATGCTTAGCTTTGCAGGTTCTGTATAACAAACCTGCCATTGTCGTAACTTGTTTAAATTGTAAGGGGAAGGATGTAGATGGGTTATGCATGCAACCTATAATGTAGTTACCTCATCACCACTAACCACGCCCCATCATATTAGTATAACTGTAGTATCCTCCCTTTGTTCCTCCCACTAGGTCCCAGTACGCCAGAAGGCTGGATGCAGTCAGTGCTGGGACGTGTGTGCCATGTGCTATAATAAACTACCAGTAAAGGTTACAGTGTGTCAGCTATCACTCCTTTACAGTTGGGTAAATGGATTGAATAATGAACAACCATGAAAATCCACCTCTTCATCAATGGTAACATTGTCCTTTGTCCAATCTCTGATTTCGGGACTGTGACTAGTTGCAACATTAAAAAGCATAACTGGGCCCCAAAGTCTATGGGTTTGTGTTATCCATGGTCACCATCTTCTGAATGACATCAAGCTTTGCTATTGATTGTAAAGTGACGGCGCTGGTGAACGGCTGCAGTCCGTTTGTTTTTACTTTTTTGTGTTGTTTATTTCATTTTGTCTAGCTAAGTTTGTGTTTTTTTAGGTTGTGTTTATGTGTGGGGGGGGGGGAGTTGAAACAGGGCTTGCTGTCTCTCCCTTCGGGGGAATGCGACTTTTTTGTCGTATCCCCCTTCTCTGCCTCCGTCTGCGCTGAAGCCTAATGGCGGAGCTGGCCACCTCGTGGCTCTGAAGGCAGCCTGTCAGGACTCGCCCTGGGCTCGCTCCCGTGAGGGCGGCCTGGCTCGGGGCTGGAACGGCGCTCCCGTGGGGGTGGCCCAGCCCGAGGGAAACGGCGCTCCCGTGAGAGCGGTCCAGCCCGAGGGTAACGGCGCTCCCGTGAGGGCGGCCTGGCGTGGGGCTGGAACGGTGCTCCAGTGGCTGAGACGGCGTTCTGGCGGCGGTGGCCTGAGTCCGGGGTTCGGCCGCGGGCCAGTGGACGACGTAGTCAACAGCTGCGTGCGCTGGACTGGAGGGCGGCAGCGGTGTTTGAACCAGCCCGTTCGCGGAGCTCGGTGAGCTGCGGGACTGATTTACCATCGCCCGGTGGGGTATTGCATCAGCGCAGAGTGAGAAGAGGAGGGAAGAGACTGCAGCCCTAACATTTTTGCCTCCATCACAGTGAGGAGGTGCTTGGTGGACTCACTGTGGTGGATGTTAATTTGTGTTTACTGCCTGTTCTGTTGTCTATTATTGTATTATTGTATGTATGACTGCAGGCACGAAATTTCGTTCAGACTGAAAGGTCTGAATGACAATAAAGGAAATTCAATTCAATTCAATTCAATTCATGTTGGTCCAATTTGAGATCACTGATGGGAATTTTTGAATATTGGTGTGGAATCTCACCAGGAGGAAATCATATAAGAACTGTATATGAATGTGCGAAGCATAAGGAATATAGTGGACGAGCTTGAAGCTCAGTTAGAAACTGGCAAGTATGATGTTGTGGGAATTACTGAGACATGGCTGCGAGAGGGGCTGTGAACTGAATATTCAAGGGTATACCTCCTATCGAAAAGACAGACAGGTGGGCAGAGGTGGTGGGGTTGCCCTGTTGATGAGGAATGAAATTCAGTCCCTTGCCAGGGGTGACATTGAAACAGAAGATGTGGAGTCAGATGGGGAAGCTGGCCAGGAATATAAAGAAGGACAGTAAAAGCTTCTTTAGATATGTTAAGGGAAAAAGAGTAGCAAAGTCAAATGTGGGTCCCTTAAAAGCAGACACGGGTGAAATTATTATGGGCAACAAGGAAATGGCAGAAGAGTTGAATAGGTACTTCGGATCTGTCTTCATGAAGGAAGACACAAACAATCTCCCAGATGTACTGGAGGACAGAGGATCTAAGGTGGTAGAGGAACTGGAAGTTGGCGTGCAGGTACAGCAGGCAGTGAAGAAATCTAATGGAATGTTGGCCTTCATAACAAGAGGATTTCAGTATAGGAGGTTCTTCTGCAGTTGTATAGGGCTCTGGTGAGACCACACCTGGAGTATTGTGTACAGTTTTGGTCTCCTAATTTGAGGATGGACATCCTTGTGATTAAAGCAGTGCAGCCTAGGTTCACGAGATTGATCCCTGGGATGGCGGGACTGTCATATGAGGAAAGATTGAAAAGACTAGGCTTGTATTCACTGGAGTTTAGAAGGATGAGGGGCAATCTTATAGAAACATATAAAATTATAAAAGGACTGGACAAGCTAGATGCAGGAAAAATGTTCCCAATGTTGGGTGAGTCCAGACCAGGGGCCACAGTCTTAGAATAAAGGGGAGGTCATTTAAGACTGAGGTGAGAAAAAGCTTTTTCACCCAGAGAGTTGTGAATTTATGGAATTATCTGCCGCAGAGGGCAGTGGAGGCCAAGTCACTGGATGGATTTAAGAGAGAGTTAGATAGAGCTCTAGGGGCTAGTGGAGTCAAGGGATATGGGGAGAAGACAGGCACGGGTTATTGATAAGGGATGATCAGCCATGATCACAATGAATGGCGGTGCTGGCTCGAAGGGCCGAATGGCCTCCTCCTGCATCTATTTTCTATGTTTCTATGTACTGGAGGACAGAGGATCTAAGGGGGAAGAGGAACTGAAAGAAATTTTCATTAGGCGAGAAATAGTATTGGGTAGGCTAATGGGACTGAAGGATGATAAATCCCCTGGGCTGATGGTCTGCATCCCAGGGTCCTCAGGGAGGTGGCTCTAGAAAAAAGTGGCTGCATTAGTGATCATTTTCCAATGTTCAATAGATTCATGATCAGTTCCTGTGGATTGGAGGATAGCTAATGTTATCCCACTATTCAAGAAAGGAGCGAGAGAGAAAATGGGGAATTGCAGACCAGTTAGCCCCACCGGTGGTGGGAAAGATGCTGGAGTCAATTATTAAAGAGGTACTAATGGGGCATTTGGATAGCAGTAAAAAGATTAGTCCAAGTCAACATGGATTTATGAAAGGGAAATCATGCTTGACTAATCTTCTGGAATTTTTTGAGGATGTGACAATTAAAATGGATGAAGGGGTGCCAGTGATTTTACTTCGGAGTCACGTGAGTGACTACGTGAAGAACCCGCTCAGTGCGCAGGCGCGGCATTACGCCAGCAGTGCAACAGCGGCTGCCACGGGAGTTAGGCTGTCCCGTTACAGGATGAACCGGACCGTCAGGTGAGTACCCTGAGGTCGGGTTTTCTTTTACAGGTGAGCCTTTTTCTGCTTGTGTTTTTTACAGGCAGAGAAAAAGGCTCTGGATAAAATTGTCCCCCGTTTTCCCGTTGGGGAGGGGGGCAGCAACAGGCGGTAGGAGCGTTACCCGGTGTTCCGTTATTCCCCGACACCGTGCCGAGGCCAGCCCGCTAGTACCTGAAGCAGCGGGCTGGACGCATAGCCACTCGAGAGGCATCCGGCAGGTGTTCCCGATGTCGGACGGGACGTCTCTCCACCTGCACGGGGGGAGAGAGAGCCGCCTGAGCCGCTGGAGCGGCTCACGGAGCAGGTGCCTGCGAGACGCCCCTCAAGCAGCCCCGCATCTACAAGGCAAAAGCTCCAGAAGAACCTGTCCCCCGCTCGACTCCAGCGGAGGAGCGTTCCATTGCAGGGGGGGCAGCAACAGGCGGTAGGAACAATTACCGGTCGCTCCGCTATCCCCATCACCGCGCCGAGCCCAGTCCCGCTAGTGCCTGAACTGCGGGCTGGATGTCTAGCCATCCGAACAGGCATCCGGCCGGTGGCGTCCGATTCGTCGGACGGGGACATGTCTCCACCTAAATGGAGGAGAGACAGCCGCTTGAGCTGCATCCAACAGCAATTGGAGCAGCTCCAGCGAGATGCGCAGAAAGAGCGCTCTCGCGGAGGGAGGTCAGGCACCCCCTCCACAGTGTTCTGTACACTGCCCTCTGCTCCCTCATTACTGGAGGCTAGCATTGGTGACCAGGGCTGGGCTGGTCTGGAACAGGGGCAGGCGGACGAATTCGGGAGTATGCCAGGGGTGCAGGAACATGAAGAGCTGTTGGGTGTGATGGCCGCTTGTAGCAACCCCACGGGCTGGAGCACCGCTGGAACCAAGAATGGCGGCCAGCATCAACCATTACTGGAAAAGGTGCTCGCTCAGGTGCTGAAACAACACAGCACCAGAAAACGGTGAGGCCCTCAAAGTAAAAAGTGTCAACAGCCAAATCTGGGGGCATGTGGGTCACACATCCAGACCCAAGAACTCAAGCTACAGCGGATCCTAAGGCTCCTGACGTCAGCCATCACAGCCTTTCCCCGTTCCGTGGAGACCACGGAGATGGATACCTGCCAGCAGGATGTGCTGGCATTAATGTGTACCACACAATTTGAGATCAACAATCTCCGGAGGGAAACATAAGACCTGCCCTCAATCCCAAATTTGCTGGCTTGTGTAAAGCCCCAGCTGCGGAGACGGACGCGCTGCTATTTGGGAAAGATTTCAATAAAAACTGAAGGAGATGCAGGAAGCATCAAAAACCTTCGGCCTAATGAGGGCAGGCCCCGGGACGAGCAAATCAAGACCTCCGATACCCAAGTGGCAGCACCCCACGGCATCCACCAGTCGACGTCCGCAATATGGGACTGGTGAACGCTTGGGGTCCGCACATTATCCCCAAAGATCTTTCAGATCAGGGCCCGCAGCGGACCCTCTGGAAAATGCACCTCCCCCCAACATCGCCAGCACGTCAGAAAAAAATCTTCAGGAAAATGAAGAAACAGAATCGCCAATAACCATGGAGGTAGGTGGGTCTGGTCCCTACCAGCATATAGAGAATAAGGGTGCTTTATTAACAGGGGGGAGATTACACTTGTTTAAAGAAGCATGGGGTATGGTCACGAGTGACAAGTATATACTCAACAACATTACAGGATATAAAATACAATTCATGTCAGAAAAAACGCCGCCAGTTCAACAATGGCCCCAAAGGGTATTTCTCCCTCCGTCAAAGAGAAACGTGAGGGACAAGCTGAACTGGTGAGACTTATCACAAAGGGGGTCATCGAAAAGACCAAACATGAACCTTTGGAAATTGTATCGAATATATTCACTAAAACCAAAAAAGATGGTGTCTGTCGCATCATCATTGACTTAACATCACTAAACAAATTTGTTAAGTATATACATTTCAAAATGGAGACATATGTTACTGCCAAACAACTGAATTCCAAAGGACACTTCATGGCAAGCATTTATCTTAAAGATGCTTACTATCTAGTACCCATATACAAGGATCATCGCAGATACCTAAAATTTATCTGGATGGTACAAAGCATTGCCCTATGGGCGAACTTCAGCCCAAGACTATTCACCAAAATATTGAACCCAGCCATGGCAATACTAAGAAAACAAAAACATATTGTCATGGCATATCTGGAGGATATTCGCATAGTAGGGAAAACGATGGAATTGGCTGTGGCAGCAGTATTAGCTACAAAACAGCTCCTCGAAACTCTGGGGTTCGTCCTACATCCAGATAAATCTAAGTTGAAGCCATCCACTATCATGGACTACCTGGGCTTCACAATTAACTCAGTCCATATGACTGTTACCTTGCCAAAGGCAAAAATGGTTGAATTAGCACAATCATGCAACAAATTAATGGTCAACGAGCGACCAACTATTCGACAAGTAGCAAGAGTAATTGGGGAAATGGTAGCAGCATTTCCGGCTACACAATTCGGACCTTTGCACTATCAAAACATTTACAGAGAGCAAAGGTACGGGCAATAAAACGACATACAGGTCACTATGATCGTGTCATGAACTTACCCACTGAAGCAATATCAGAGCTACAGTGGTGGGCAGAAAACGTTTGGCATAGTTTCAGCCGTATCTTTATCACTAACCCTACTTTAGTTATTCAAACAGATGCCAGTGCTCAAGGCTGGGGAGCGACTAACTCCATATCCAGCACAAGTGGTAGATGGACTAAACTAGAGTCATCATTACTACTTACACTGGGCATTAACTATCTAGAGATGTTGGGTGCCTTTTATGGTTTTAAAAGCATATGTATCTAATATGCAGCATTTGCATGTTCGGTTACAAATTGATAAATACTACGGTGATGGCATATATTAACCATATGGGTGGCACAAATTGGTCAACATGATTTGGCAATGGTATGTCGAAAGACATATTTGGCTATCAGCTACTTACCTACCAGGTAAGCTAAACACCCATGCCATGAGAAAATTAAACGCCTAGGTTGCAAGTTTGAACAGACCTTACCTGGAACTGGGATTGTCCAAACAAACCATCACCACCATGTCGGCATCCCTTCGAACATCCACCAAGAGGCAGTACTTAACCAGCATCAAAAAAGGGAGAAGTACTGCCAGGAAACATGGACAACATACGCAACAGCTACAGCCACCAACATACTGGAGTTCCTGGCCATCTACACCACGATGTAGGGATCAGCTACAGTGCCATCAACACAGCGCAGAGTGCTCTTTCTGCTTATCTCAAACCAGCGGCAGGACAACAGGCGATGGGATCCCATCCACTGGTGGTAAAACTGATGAAGGGCATTTACAATATCAAGCCCTAAGCCCAGGTATACCCATATTTGGGATATCAGTGTGGTCCTGACATATCTCAGGGAATGGCCACCAGCCAGATCCCCGGCGTCGAGCAAGCTACACTAAAGACGCTTAGGTTGATGGCACTTGTATCCGCTCAGAGGGTCCAGTCACTACACCTATTGCGACTGGACAACATGATCACAGCTCCAGACCAGATCTGTCGTTATCCAGCGACTGGTCAAACAGAGCAGACCAGGAACACCTAATCCAGTCGTGGCTTACCCACCAGAACCACGGTTATGTGCCATGACCCACCTACTATCCTACATAGACACAACCAGAATATTCGAGGGAGATGAAAAGCCTTGTGGGTCAGTCACAAAAACCTTATGGTGGGGTACGAGCCAAACCATTGCGAGATGGCTCAAGCAGGTGCTAGAAACTGCTGGGATAAACACTAACATGTACAAATTTTATTCCACCAGGGCAGCATCCATGTCGACGGCTAAAGAATGGACATGCCTATAGACCACATCCTGGCTACAGCAGGATGGTGGGAAGGGAAAAGACCGTTCAGAAATTTTATAATAAGCCGTTGGCAAAACCTGGTTTATTTGCAGTAAAGATTTACAAACTGCAAATATTTAATTTAAGCCCAGGGGAGCTTGTTGTTTTTGTTTAAAAAATACCATTGTGTTTTTCTACAAATAGACTCATTGGTTCATTACGATAACACTTCCTCCCTCAAGAACTTCGGCAGCGAGTGAAATGAAACTGTTACACGGTTTGAAATCACAGAGCTTTGAAATCTTCACGTAGTCACTCACGTGACTCCGAAGTAAAATAGTAAGATTAAACGAGAACTTACCAGTTTGAAGTTTGATCTGTATTTTATGAGGAGTTACGATGAGGGAATACGTGCCCTCCGCTCCCACCCTCATTATATGGATCAAACTAATAAATTGATGTCTCCTTATCTTTACTATGTTTACTTCAAAATAACTGTGTCTATCTGTGATTCCACACCGCTGCTTGGAAGTATGCCGCGCCTGCGCACTGAGCGGGTTCTTCACGTAATCCCTCATCGTAACTCCTCATAAAATACAGATCAAACTTCAAACTGGTAAGTTCTCGTTTAATCTTACTATTATAGTGTAACTAGACTTTCAGAAAGCCTTTGATAAGGTCCCGCACGGGAGACTGGTGACTAAAATTAGAGCACATGGTATTGGGGGTAGGGTGTTGACATGGATAGAAAATTGGTTGGCAGACCGGAAACAAAGAGTAGGAGTGAACGGGTCCTTTTCAGAATGGCAGGCAGTGGCGAGTGGAGTGCTGCAAGGCTTGGTGTTGGGGCTGCAACTGTTTACCATATATATTAATGATTTGGAAGAGGGAATTAGGAACAACACTAGCAAATTTGTGGATGACACAAAGCTGGGTGGCAGTGTGAACTGTGAAGAGGATGTTAGGAGGTTGCAGGGTGACCTGGACAGGTTGAGTGAGTGGGCAGATGCGTGACAGGTGCAGTGTAATATAGATAAATGTGAGGTTATCCACTTTGGCGGTAAAAACAAGGGGGCAGATTATCATCTCAATTGGGTTAGGTTAGGTAAGGGGGAGGTACAGCGAGACCTGGGATCTAAGGGGGTAGAGGAACTGAAAGAAATTTTCTAAGATTGAAAAGACTAGGCTTGTATTCACTGGAGTTTAGAAGGATGAGGGGTATCTTAGAAAAACTTATAAAAGGACTGGGCAAGCTAGATGCAGGAAAAATGTTCCCAATGTTGGGCGAGTCCAGAACCAGGGTCTACAGTCTTAGAATAAAGGGGAGGTCATTTAAGACTGAGGTGACAAAAAGCTTTTTCACCCGGAGAGTTGTGAATTTATGGAATTCCCTGCCACAGAGGGCAATGGAGGCCAAATCACTGGATGGATTTAAGAGAGAGTTAGATTGAGTTAACCATATAACCATATAACAATTACAGCACGGAAACAGGCCATCTCGACCCTTCTACTCCGTGCCGAACACGTATTCTCCACTAGTCCCATATACCTGCACTCAGACCATAACCCTCCATTCCTTTCCCGTCCATATAATTATCCAATTTATTTTTAAATGATAAAAACGAACCTGCCTCCACCACCTTCACTGGAAGCTCATTCCACACAGCCACCACTCTCTGAGTAAAGAAGTTCCCCCTCATGTTACCCCTAAACTTCTGTCCCTTAATTCTCAAGTCATGTCCCCTTGTTTGAATCTTCCCTACTCTCAGTGGGAAAAGCTTATCCACGTCACCTCTGTCTATCCCTCTCATCATTTTAAAGACCTCTATCAAGTCCCCCCTTAACCTTCTACGCTCCAAAGAATAAAGCCCTAACTTGTTCAACCTTTCTCTGTAACTTAGTTGCTGAAACCCAGGCAACATTCTAGTAAATCTCCTCTGTACTCTCTCTATTTTGTTGACATCCTTCCTATAATTAGGCGACCAGGGGCTAGTGGAGTTCTAGGGGCTAGTGGAGTCAAGGGATATGGGGAGAAGGCAGGCACGGGTTATTGATAGGGGATGATCAGCCACGATCACAATGATTGGCGGTGCTGGCTCGAAGGGCCAAATGGCCTCCCCCTGCACCTATTTTCTATGTTTCTAGTATGGTTAGAACTAAGGAATTGTAAGGGTAAAAAAACCCTAATGGGATTAATCGACAGGCCCCCAAACAGTAGGCTGGACATAGGGCGCAAGTTGAATCAGGAGTTCAAATCGGCATGTAGCAAAAGTAATGCTGTGGTTGTTATGAGATATTTCAACATGCAGGTAGACTGAGAAAATCAGGTTGGTACTGGACCCCAAGAAAGGGACTTTGTAGAGTGCCTTTGTGATGGATTCTTTGAACAGCTTGTATTGGAGCCTACCAGGGAGAAGGCAATTCTGGATTTATGTAATGAAGCGGATTTGATAAAGGACCTCGAGGTTAATGAGCCATTAGGAGGCAGTGACCATAAAAATTGTCAGGTTTAATCTACAATTGGAGAGGGAGAAGAGTAGATCAGAGGTGTCAGTGTTGCAGTTGAATAAAGGGCACCAAGGGGCCATGTGGGAGGAGCTGGCCAAAGTTAACTGGAAAGATACACTAGCAGGGATGACAGTGGAACAAAAATGGCAGTTGTTTCTAGGAATAATACAGAAGGTGCAGGATCAGTTAATTCCTAGGAGGAAGAAAGATTCCAAGGGGAGAAATGGACGACCATGGCTGACAAGGGACGTCAGGGACAGTATAAAAATTAAAGTGAAGAAGTACAACGTAGCAAAGATGAGCGGGAAGCAAGAGGATTGGGTAATGTTTAAAGAAACACAGAAGATAACCAAAAAGACAATACGGGGAGAAAAGATGAGGTACAAAGGTAAGCTAGCCAAGAATATAAAGCAGGAAAGATACACTAGCTTCTTTAGGTATGTGAAGAGGAAAAAAATAGTTAGGACCAAAGTTGGACCATTGAAGACTGAAAAAGGTGAATTTATTATGGGGAACAAGAAAATGGCAGATGAGTTGAACAGGTACTTTGGATCTGTCTTCACTAAGGAGGATACAAACAATCTTCCTGATATAGTAGTGGCCATAGGGTCTGGGGTGACAGAGGAACTGAAGGAAATCCACATTAGGCAGGATATGGTGTTGGATAGACTGATGGGATTGAAGGCTGATAAATCACCAGGACCTGATGGTCTGCATCCCAGGGTACTTAAGGAAGTGGCTCTAGAAATCGTGGATGCATTGGTGATAATTTTCCAATGTTCTATAGACTCAGGATCAGTTCCTGTGGACTGGAGGGTAGCTAATGTTATCCCACTTTTTAAGAAAGGCGGGAGAGAGAAAACAGGGAATTGTAGACCAGTTAGCCTGACAGATGGAGAAGATGCTGGAGTTAATTATAAAAGATGAGATAGCCGCACATTTGGATAGAAGCAACAGGATCAGTCCGATTCAGCATGGATTTACGAAGGGGAAATCATGCTTGACTAATCTTCTGGAATTTTTTGAAGATGTAACTAGGAAAATGGACAAGGGAGAGCCAGTGGATGTAGTGTACCTGGACTTTCAGAAAGCATTTGATAAGGTCCCACATAGGTGATTAGTGGGCAAAATTAGGGCACAAGGTATTGGGGGTAGAGTGCTGACATGGATAGAGAAGTGGTTGGCGGACAGGAAACAAAGAGTAGGGTTTAACGGGTCCCTTTCAGAAAGGCAGGCAGTGACTAGTGGGGTACTGCAAGATTCGGTGCTGGGACCGCAGCTATTAACAATATACATTAATGATTTGGATGTAGGAATTCAAAGTAACATTAGCAAATTTGCAGATGACACAAAGCTGGGTGGCAGTGTGAACTGTGAGGAGGATGCTATGAGAATGCAGGGTGACTTGGACAGGTTGGGGGAGTGGGCAGATGCATGGCAGATGAAGTTTAATGCAGGTAAATGTGAGGTTATCCACTTTGGTTACAAAAACAGGAAGGTAGACTACTATCTAAATGGCATCAAGTTGGGAAAAGGGGAAGTAAATGGGATCTGGGGGTCCTTGTACATCAGTCTATGAAAGTAAGCATGCAGGTACAGCAGGCAGTGAAGAAAGCGAATGGCATGTTGGCCTTTATAACAAGAGGAATCGAATATAGGAGCAAAGAGGTTCTGCAGTTGCACAGAGCCCTAGTGGAAGTGGTGGCGGAAGGTTCGTTGGTATCATTTAAAAATAAATTGGATAGGCATATGGATGAGAAGGGAATGGAGGGTTATGGTATGAGTGCAGGCAGGTGGGACTAAGGGAAAAAAGTTGTTCGGCACGGACTTGTAGGGCCGAGATGGCCTGTTTCCGTGCTGTAATTGTTATATGGTTATATGGTTATAGTGAGACCACACCTGGAGGATTGTGTGCAGTTCTGGTCCCCTAATTTGAGGAAGGACATTCTTTCTATTGAGGTAGTGCAGCGTAGGTTTACAAGGTAAATTCCCGGGATAGCGGGACTGTCATATGCTGCGAGAATGGAGCGGCTGGGCTTGTACACTCTGGAGTTTAGAAGGATGAGAGGGCATCTCATTGAAACATATAAGATTGTTAAGGGCTTGGACACGCTAGAGGCAGGAAACATGTTCCCGATGTTGGGGGAGTCCAGAACCAGGGGCCACAGTTTAAGAATAAGGAGTAAGCCATTTAGAACGGAGACGAGGAAACACTTTTTTCTCACAGAGTTGTGAGTCTGTGGAATTCTCTGCCTCAGAGGGCGATGGAGGCAGGTTCTCTGGATACTTTCAAGAGAGAGCTAGATGGGGCTTTTAATAATAGCGGAGTCAGGGGATACGGGGAGAAGGCAGGAACAGGGTACTGATTGGGGATGATCAGCCATGATCACATTGAATGGCGGTGCTGGCTCGAAGGGCCAAATGGCCTACTCCTGCACCTATTGTCTATTGAAATAGTAATTAGAAGCAAAACTGTACATATCCTGCTGCCAATAATCTGGGACTAATCACACGTCTGCTGGGTGTGCTCATTTCATCACGTGGCATTAAAAATAAGGCATTACAATTGAGCTGCTGCTGTTACAATGGACCAGATGTTGCAGTGGAGCAGATGCTGCAGTGGAGCAGGTTCCTGCATTGAAGCCCCTCCTGCAGTGAAGCAGCTTCTGCTGCAGTGGAGCATCTCCTGCGGCTGCAGGGAAAGTTCAAGCCTCCACCATCTCCTCGGGCAGCGTGTCCCAAATTGCAACCGCCCTCTGGGTGAGTTTAATCTCATCCACGTCCATTTTGTTGTTCTGTTGGTATAGGCTGGTCTGCAGTTCCTTGTTCTGTTATTATTGGCCAAATTAGAGAATGTCACAAAATGGAGGATATTTGCATTTGCAAGGCCTGCTTGGCCTCTTTCTGTGAAAAGTTTCAAGCTGCGAGTCACAGCTTCAAAGAGTCTGGACCCTAGATGGAAGTTAAGGATGTTTTTTGAATATTCTTCCATTTTTATTTCAGATTTTCAGCATCTGCGGTTCTTTGCTTTACACGTTCATTTTGATGTTGTGACCGGCCAACAACGAATCAAAGGAGATCAGATACGTGGTGTCGTAATCTACTGGGATTCAAGTAAATAGTAAGTGTTTCAATGGGAAGGTTCTGCCTACTCGGGATGGGACTCCATTTTAGTTTAGTTTAGAGATACAGCACGGAAACAGGCCCTTCAGCCCACCAAGTCCACGCCGACCAGCGATCCCTGCACACTAACACTACCCCACATACACACGGGACAATTTACACATATCAAGCCAATTTACCTACAAACCTGTAAGTTTTTTGAGTGGGGGAGGAAACCGAAGATCTCGAGGGAAACACACGCAGGTCATAAGTGATAGGAGAAGAATTAGGTCAATTTGGCCCATCAGGTTTACTCTCATTCAATCATGGCTGATCTCTCCCTCCTAACCTCATTCTTCTACCTTTCCCCCATAACCCCTGACACCTGTACTATTCATGAATCAGTCTCTGCTTTGAAAATGTCCACTGACTTGGCCTCCGTCTGCGGCAAAGAATTCCACAGAATCACCACCCACTAGCTAAATAAATTTCTTCTCATCTCTATCCTCATGTAACATCCTGTAATACTAAGGCAATAACCTCTAATCCTACACTTTCCCACTTGCGGAAACATCCTCTCCACATCCACTCTGCCCAAGCCTTTGGCCAAGGTCACGGGGATAACGTACAAACTCCGTACAGACAGCACCCGTAGTCGGGATCGAACCCGGGTCTCTGTTGCTAGTACCGCCCTATTTTATCTGCTCTGAACAGGAAGTTAGTTGAAAGCAGCACGTTAGGAAAAGTAATTTTCCTGAAATTAATCCAACGGTATAAAAAAAGTTTTGTAATAAATCTATTTTTTACAATATGTAATGCTATGTGTCACTGATAATCTCCTGGAAGGTGTCTCCTTAATGCTTGAACCAGTTTCTCATGCGTTAGTCAGCGGGATGAATAAGAGGTAGCTTAAGTGAACAGTAAAATATTTCAATGTTTAAAATATCACTGGTGTCACTTAGAAACCCGTTCTCAAAGGTGGAAATTTCAATGACCGGGGGGTATAACTTTAGGGTAAAAAAGAGACAAGTTTATAGGAGATGTGTGGGGAAAGATTTTTATTCCACAGTGGTGGGTGCCTGGAACACACTGCCTGGGCTGGTGATGGAAGCAGATATAATAGTGGTGTTTAAGAGGCTTTTGGAAAGGTACATGGATATGCTGGTATTGGAGGGATATGGATCTTGTTCAATTTGGCATCATGTGCGGTCGGCACAGACATTGTGGGCTGAAGGGCCTGTTCCTGCGCTGTGTTTGTTGTTGCTATAATGGAATATTGTTGTAAAGATTGATAATACGATGAGAAAGATAAAGCAAGTACAACATGTGTTTGTGCCTGGGCCAACCTGATCTCCCGGTTGCCAAACACTTTAATTCCCCTCCCCATTCCCACTCTGACTTTACTGTCCAGGGTCTCCTCTATTGTCAGAGTGAGGCAATCACCAAATTGGAGGAACAGCATCTCATATTTCGCTCGGGGCAGCTTACACCCCAGCAGTATGAATATTGATTGCTCTAACTTGAACCTTTACATCCCCTCTCTCTCCGTCCCTCCCCCACCCAAGTCATTGTACTAATCTGAAAGTTGTCTTGTTGAGTCTCATTGTCTACAACTCGTTTTCACCTAGCCCTCGGCTAACAATGGCCAGTTTCCTTTATCATCATTACTTTTTTGTATTTATATAATTCATTTGTTCTATATCTCTCTCCATCACCGTCTATATCTCTCGTTTCCCTTTCCCCTGAATCTCAGTCTGGCGATGGGTCTCGACCGAAACGTCACCCATTCCTTTTCTCCAGAGAGGTTGTCTGTCCCGCTGAGTTACTCCAGCTTTTTGTGTCTGTTTTTGGTTTAAACCAGCATCTGCAGTTCCTTCCTAAATACAACATGTGTTAATTGGGTGTAGGGTGAGATTGTGCTGAAACTGTGATGTTTAAAACTTGCAGACTGTGGAAGTCAGAGAACCAGTTGTGACTGTGAGACGTGGTGTTGTGTTGGAAGCACACAGATGGCCTGGGATGTTCATTAGATGCATCAAGAAGTTGCTATGGAGACGGTGCAGAACGTTCCCCCCCCCGGTTACGGCAAGGTTCCCTTCCTGGGAACCGTTCCCAAGTGGAACATGCGTCCGTGAACAGAGTTCCCACACGGCAGAAGATGTCTGCAGCCCCGCAGCAGCCGGTAAATCCATCCCACCGTCTCCCAGACACTCGCTCATGTGTATGGGCTGTACTTTAGTGTGTCCGTAAGCTGGGGACGATCTACACCTCAAACAAGTCAACTCGAGGCTGGACAACGCTTAAAGATAAAGACGGAACAAAGAAATAATGACAGAAAATGCTCAAAATACTCAGCCGGTCGGGCAGCATCTTGTGGAGAAAGAAACAGTTCATGTTTCACGGTCCTGTAGAAACAGGCCCTTCGACCCAACCTGTCCATGCTGACCAAGATGCCTCCTCGAAGCTGATCCTATTTGCCCACGTTTGGCCCATAGCCCTCTGACCTTTCTTCCTCATGTTGAAACACTTCTGAAAAATGTCTTCTCAGATCAATGACCGTTCATCAGAACTGATGCAGTCACATAATGTGGCCAGTTCTGATACAAAATGGAAAGGCTGGTTATCTGAAATTGCCCATATTAATGATAACTTCAAGGGCTGCACCACACCGAAACGTGGTGCTGTTCCACAAGATTTTGTCGGATTCGTTGGAACAATTGGAACGGCTTCATTTGGGGCGGCACGGTGGTGCAGCGGTAGAGTTGCCGCCTTTTAGCACCAGAGACCCAGGTTCGATCCTGACCATGGGTGCTGTATGTATAGAGTTTGTACGTTCTCCCCGTGACCTGAGTGGGTTTACGCCGAGATCTTCAGTTTCCTCTCACACTCCAAAGATGTACAGGTTTATGTGTTAATTGTCTTGGTATAATTGTAATTTGTCCCTAGTGTGTGTGGGATAGTGTTAATTTGTGGGGATCGCTGGTCAGTGCAGACTCGATGGACTCTCTAAACTAAACTAAACAATGTATTTAAAAAAAAAAAAAATTGTTTATTAGAAGTGAGTACAATGCATTGGCACAAAAATTATGTTAACATATTACATTCTCTGTACAACTTCCCTTTTTTTTTTAAAGAGAGAAGTGAGAAAAGAGAGAAGAAAAAGAGGTTGTGAAAAGTGAAGAATAGACTAGTGAGCGTGGGTGAAAAACAGATAAAGAAAAAGTGAAAGAGAAGGAATAAGTGAAGAAGGAAAGCAGGAGGGAGATTATTCAATCGCCACAATGAGATGATTTTTTTATATTCTAAATCATCTTTCACCCATACCTGAAACTTTTAGTTTTCATGATACTATGTCACCACATGAATCCAAGAAATCAATAAATGGAGACCAACTCCTTAAGAATTGGTCTTGTTTGTCTATTTAGAGGAGTCTCATTTCTTCCAAATGTGCTGTGTCCTACATGATAAATGGTAGGGAATTGAAGAATACAGTTGAACAGAGGGATCTGGGAATAACCGTGCATAGTCCCTTGAAGGTGGAATCTCATATAGATAGGGTGGTAAAGAAAGCTTTTGGTATGCTAGCCTTTATAAATCAGAGCATTGAGTATAGAAGCTGGGATGTAATGTTAAAATTGTACAAGGCATTGATGAGACCAAATCTGGAGTATGGTGTACAATTTTGGTCGCCCAATTATAGGAAGGATGTCAACAAAATAGAGAGAGTACAGAGGAGATTTACTAGAATGTTGCCTGGGTTTCAACAACTAAGTTACAGAGATAGGTTGAATAAGTTAGGTCTTTATTCTCTGGAGCGCAGAAGGTTAAGGGGGGACTTGATAGAGGTCTTTAAAATGATGAGAGGGATAGACAGAGTTGATGAGATCAAGCTTTTCCCTTTGAGAATAGGGAAGATTCAAACAAGAGGACATGACTTCAGAATTAAGGGACAGAAGTTTAGGGGTAACATGAGGGGGAACTTCTTTACTCAGAGAGTGGTAGCGGTGTGGAATGAGCTTCCAGTGGAAGTGGTGGCGGCAGGTTCGTTGGTATCATTTAAAAATAAATTGGATAGGCATATGGATGAGAAGGGAATGGAGGGTTATGGTATGAGTGCAGGCAGGTGGGACTAAGGGAAAAAAGTTGTTCGGCACGGACTTGTACGGCCGAGATGGCCTGTTTCCGTGCTGTAATTGTTATATGGTTATATGGTTATATATTATTAATCCACATTTAAAATGTTGGTATATTAGCATTTTTTCCAAAATTTAAGTATGTTTTTTTGCTGTTATTAACCCATAATTGAAAAATGAGTTTTGGTGTTTATTTTATTTATTCCCATCTCCACTTACTCCAAATATAATCATTTCAGTATTAGGTTCCATTTTTGTCTTAAATAGCTTTGAGAATATATCAAATATGTCACACCAAAATTTATAAAGTTTCGAACAAGAGACAAATGAGTGCGTAATATTGGCATTTTGAGAAAGACATTTATCACAAATGGGAGAAATATTTGAATAAAATTTATTCAACCTGGTTTTGGAATAATATAATCTATGTCATATTTTAAATTGAATTAAATTATGTCTAGCGTTGATCGAACATTTATGTATGTATCAAATATTTTTCCCATGTTCCTTTTGAGATTTTTATCATTAATTATTTTTCCCAGTCTTCTCTAATTGCCTCTGTTGATGGTTATTCTATGTTTAAAATACTGTTATACAAGTATGATATTAATTTTTTGGACTCCGCCTTGATATTCATTACTTGTTCCAGTGGGTCTAAAATTATACTTTGGAATCTTAAACTAAACAATGTAGGTGGACTAATAATAAAACATAGAATAGCCTGGAAAATCTGCCATCCAGCACCAAACTCCCAAGGGTACCAGATTTGTGAGTTATAATGAACTCTGAGAACCAGTGTGGATCCGCTGGTGTTTCTGGAGGGCCCCTCAGTATGTGAAGCTCTTCCCACAGTGTGAATATTTGTACGGCCTCCCTCCGGTGTGGGTCCGCTGGTCTTGGTGGAGGGTCCCTGCCCATGTGAAGCTCTTCCCACAGTGTGAACATTTACACGGCCTCTCTCCGGTGTGGGTCCGCTGGTGTAGGTGGAAGGGCCCTGCCCGTGTAAAACACTTCCCACATTCTCCACTTTCGTGCCGTCTATCCTTTGTCCGTGCTTGAAGATCACCTGATTTCCCAATTCCACTCCTTCCGTCAGATGGTGTGAACGGACTCTGCCCACGTTTACATTGTGAATCTGGGTTCACACCGGAGGCAGAAGGTTGTCCAGCTGACATTGGTCTGGATACTTCAGGATGCCTTCTTAATTGTTGTATAAGGAACTCCGTGTGGTAAATGCAACAGTGCAGTCAGGGAAGGGATGACAGTCAATATTTCCCCGGTGCTGGAAGGCAACAAGGTCCTGTTTCTCCTCCTTTCACAGTTCACAAAACACGAACACAGAGGCAAAGGTGAAGTGGACAACAGTGGTTAACACTCATCACTTGTAGACAGAATGTGAAGTATATCAGTAAAGTCAGTTGAAAGGCAGGAGATGTTCCCAGCCACGGCCAAAATCCAATCTTAAATATGCTGTCCCGAGAAGGAGACACAGAAGATGCTGTTGTGTTAATTACAGGGAGGTAAAGACAGAGCAGAAGCCAATAGAAGTTATGTTATCAAAGAACAGGAATGTCCAATATCCTCAGACATATTCTCAAAGTAAACCAGTGGAGTGAAATGTTCGGGCCTAAGAAAGCACAAACCTACTTAGATTTCATGTGGGAAGAAAACTCATGTCAGCGTGCATCACGAGAAAAGGGCAAAGAGGAAAAATGTGAAGAATATTTTCTCCAAACCAATGGCGAGCAAGGCTTCATAGTTCCTCTTCACGTTCTTATAACAGAGATTTTCCCAGTCACTTATCTCTTCCCACTCTTCTTTGGGAAAAATAGCCAGCAATGTCCTTGAAGCTGTCTGCATCCTGGAACAACAAACATTGTACCTGATACACTTTGGTGGAAAATAGTAAGATTAAACGAGAACTTACCAGTTCGAAGTTTGATCGTCATTTTATGAGGAGCTACGTTGAGGGATTACGTGAAGAACCCGCCAGGACGCATGCGTGTCATTCTTCAAAGCAGCGGTGTGAAATCACAGATAACAGTAATGACTGAACATAGTAAGATTAGAGAAGAGGATACCAGTTGAACTTTATGATCAAGGGTGGGAGCAGAGGGCACGTAACGAGCCCATGCATCACATCTGCCTAATTGACTAAGGGAGGAATTGTGTTAACATATTTAAACATGAATCCGACATTGAAAACCCATGATAAATTTATTAACAACAAATTATAGCCCCTATTTCATGGGGTGAAATCATAATACAGAACTTAAAATTGTTTCTGCAAAAGTTTCAGGTTTAACCACTGGTTTATAGTAGAATTGTTGGAACGTTTTTTCCCTAGACCATCCTGCTGTCTCCAGGATTTGGTCCATCGGTGCGTCCAATTCCATAGCTACCGATGTAGCTGCAGCCCTGGTGGAATGAGATTTGAATATGTTAGTATCCACCCCAGCTGTTGTTAAAATCTGGAAATAGTTTGAACCAACACCTTTTTGTGGGGTTGTTTGTGGCTGATTAGTAGTGCCCTCATTGCCTCTGATATATTTGGTGTTCTCTATGTATAACAATAAATGTCTGATTATACAGAGATGATCATCTATAGGGTAAGCCCTAACTTCTATTTTGAGGCCTGATGATGCCTCTGATCTGTTCTGTTTGACTAATTTGTGAATATGAAAATTTATATTTCTTGTTGAAGAAGTCATATTGTCCAGCCTTAACTTATGTAAAGACTGTACCCTTTGTGCTGAGACCAAAGCCAATCAGCATTACTGTTTTATGCGTCAATTTTGTGCAGGGACAGAGCTGTTGCTGGAGACCAGTTCCTTAGCAACGTTAGGACAATACTCACATCCCATATATGAGAGTACCTGGTTCTTGGGGGATTGGTATTAAAAATTCCCCTCATAAGTTTGGCTACCAGGGGGTGAGTCCCAACAGAATGATGCTCTGATCCTCGCCACAGATATGCTGAAAGGCCACTTCTGGTGCAGTTAATGGCACTATAACTGAGCCCCTCATCATAATGGAAGCCTGCCAGGAATTCCAGAACAGACGTTATGTTAATCGTGCTGTAAGTGATGTTGTTTATGAAACAATATATCTCCCATTTCCTGATGTATACCAGATATTGTTTTTTGGTGGACTGCCTATGGGCCGCTGAGATAATGTTCAATGTTCGGTCCGTCAGTCCCAGTTCCAGTAGAGGTTTCTTTAGACTCTACAAATTAATAAGTTTGTCGTATTATGACATGGATGGCTATGCCCCGTTACGCGATGAACCAACAAGTCTGGTCGCTTCAGGATGGTGATACATGGTTCTAAGACCATGTCGAGAATCACAGGGAACCATGGTTGAGTAGGCCAATCGGGCACTACCAAAATACCAGATGCCGAGTCTTGTTGTATTTTGCGTAATACCCGACTGATGAGGCAGAAAGGAGGGATAGCATAGGAAAACAATTTCCCCCAATTCAGCGAAAAGGCACCAATCGCTGATGCCCCAGGGTCTGGTTCCCAAGAAACATAGTTTGGTAACTGGTGATTGAGTCTAGATGCAAATAGATCGATATCTGGTGTTCCGTATCGAGCTACAATATCAGAAAATACCTTTTGATCCAACATCCATTCGATGTTTTCATTGAATTTGCGTGACCTGTTGTCTGCCACTGAATTGAGGTTACCTGGTAGGTAAGTAGCTGATATCCAAATATTTTTCTGAATACACCATTGCCAAATTGTATTAGCCAGATTGTCACATGATGTTGATTTGATTCCACCCATATGGTTAATATATGCCACCACGGTGGTATTGTCAATCTATAGTCTAACATGCTGGTGATTCATTCCAGAACAGTATGATTTTAAGCCATAGAACGCACCCTACATTTCCAGGTAGTTTATGCCAAGTGTCTGAAGTAATGATGCCTCCTGTGCAGTCCATCTACCTCCACAGCTAGAGATGGAGTTGGTAGCACCCCAACCAAGCGCACTGGCATCAGTTTGTAGCACCACTGAGGGGCTGCTGACAATGATAGGGCTGGAACAATGCCGAATGTTATCCCTCCACCATTTTAATTCCATAATTGCTTTGATTGGTAGCTTCATTGGTCTGTCGAAATGACGAGCATTAATTTTGAGTGCTTGTATTTTTGCCCTTTGTAAATTTTGGTAATACAAAGGTCCAAATTGTGTGGCTGAAAAAGCAGCCACTATTTTGCCAATTACCCTTGCTACCAATCTAATAGATGGTTCACTGATGTCAATGAGGTTGTTGCAGGCCTCAGTTAAGACTGTAGCCTTGTCCTTTGGTAAAGTCACCGACATGTGAACTGAGTCAATTGTGAACCCCAAATAATCCATTATGGTGCAAGGCGTTAGTTTAGATTTAACTGGATGGATGATAAACCCCAATTTCTCAAAAAATTGTTTGGTGGCTGATACAGCTAGTTTAGCTAATTCCAAAGTTTTGCCCACAATTAATATATCATCCAGGTAGGCCAAGTCAAGTCAAGTCAAGTTTATTTGTCACATACACATACGAGATGTGCAGTGAAATGAAAGTGGCAATGCTCGCGGAGTTTTGTGCAAAAAGACAAACAACCAAACAACCAAACAAAGTATAAACACAATCATAACACACATATACCTTTACATAATAAAATAATGGAAGAAAAAACGTTCAGTAGAGTTAGTCCCTGGTGAGATAGGCGTTTACAGTCCGAATGGCCTCTGGGAAGAAACTCCTTCTCAACCTCTCTGTTCTCACCGCATGGCAACGGAGGCGTTTGCCTGACCGTTGCAGCTGGAACAGTCCGTTGCAGGGGTGGATGGGGTCTCTCATGATATTGTTGGCTCTGGAGTTGCACCTCCTGATGTATAATTCCTGCAGGGGGGCAAGTGAAGTTCCCATAGTGCGTTCGGCCGAACGCACTACTCTCTGCAGAGCCTTCTTGTCCTTGGCAGAGCAATTCCCAAACCAGATGGTAATGTTCCCGGACAAGATGCTTTCCACCGCCGCTGCGTAGAAGCACTGGAGGATCCTCGGAGACATTATGAATTTCCTCAATTGCCTGAGGTGGTAAAGGCGCTGCCTTGCCTTACTCATGAGTGCTGAGGCATGTGATGCCCATGCCATATCCCCGGAGATGTGGACTCCCAGATATTTAAAACAGTTCACCCTATCCACAGGATCCCCATTTATCCTCAATGGAGTGTACGTCCTCGGATGATGTGCCCTCCTAAAGTCCATGATCAGCTCCTTCGTTTTTTTGATGTTCAAGAGGAGGCTGTTATCCTGGCACCAGAGTGCTAGATCAGCCACCTCCTCCCGGTAGGCCTTCTCATCGTTGTCTGAGATCAGGCCCACCACCACAGTGTCATCAGCAAACTTAATTATTGAGTTGGAGCTGAACCTAGCCACACAGTCATGTGTGTACAGGGAGTACAATAGGGGGCTGAGGACGCAACCCTGGGGCAATCCTGTGCTCAGGGTGAGGGACTTCAATGTATTCCCTCCCATCTTGACTACATGGGGCCTGGCGGTGAGAAAGTCCAGGACCCAGGCACACAGGGAGGTGTTGAGCCCCAATTCCATTAGTTCCCCGGCCAGTCTGGTGGGGACTATCGTGTTGAAGGCTGAACTGTAGTCTATGAACAGCATCCTCACGTAGCCCCCCTTCTGGCTGTCCAGATGGGAGAGAGCGGTGTGCAAGACCTGGGAGACCGCATCGTCCGTGGATCTGTTCGGACGGTATGCGAACTGCAACGGGTCCATGTTCCGAGGGAGGAAGGCGCAGATGTTTTTGTTTCCGAAGAAACGCTAGGGCTGGTTTCAAAATTTTGGGAAACAGCCTGGAGGCTGATGTTAAGCCATTATGTAGAGCTCTATACTGCCCAAATGTATTCAATTTGGTCAAATCTATGATGATGCGACAACCACCATCTTTTTTGTTTTTGGTAAAGATATTAGACACAAATTCCAGAGAATCGTGTTGGGTTTTTTCAATAACCCCCTTAGCGTGGAGTCTCACCAGTTCAGCATGTGCTTCCAATTTTTCTTTTTGTGAAAGTACGAACGTTCAGTTCGGTACATGCTGAACTGGGGGGTTATTTTTGTGCACAAATTCAATGGTATATCACTGGATACTGTTTAGGATATAAGTGTCTGTTGTTAATGCACTCCATGCCTCCCAAAAGAAGTGTAATCTCACACCGATATGTGTATTATCCACATTTTCTATAATTTGTAAGGGACCAGACCCACCTACCTCCATGGTTACCAGTGGAAAGTTTACTTCTTCCTGTGTAGTCTTCGAGGAGGTTGAGGCGCCGGTGTCTGGGTTTCGGGTTTGTGCATTTTCCACGAAGGCCGGTCTGGGCCATGGCCTAAAAAAGACCGCTGTCCTGTATGTCCGGCCTTTGAGCTTTCACCAGCTTCTGATTGTCTTGCTCTGCTGGTGGGTGCGTAAGGGTGCTGTCTTTGAGTGTAGGAGGTCCTTCCTGTTGTAGCCTTTATGAGCCCCATGGTTTTTGCCTCCTCATCGAGCTCCTTAACCTGTTTGGACAGGTTGCCCCCAAATAATAATATTGATGGCTTTGTGCCTCCAGGTTTGCACAGGCCTGCGAACTTTGGATTTAAGGCAGGTCGGATGGCATTCTTTCTGATACTATTGATCTCATACTGCGTATTGCAGAAGAGTGCCAGTACATCCTGTTGTTCTTGCGACATTTCTTTCTCATCCACTGTGCGAGCGAATGCTGTGATCCCTGCTGTTAGTAATTTTAGTACTTTCTGGAGTTTTACATCCAGGCTTCTAACTCCTCCGACGTGTTTCCAAATACAATTGTTCACCACTGGAACATTCAGGGATACACAATTTCCTGGTGCCAAATAAGTTCAACTTCAAGTGAGTTTATTGTCATGTGTCCCTGTATAGGACAATTAAATTCTTGCTTTGCTTAAGCACACAGAAAATAGTAGGCATTTACTACAAAACAGATAAATATGTCCATATACCATGATATAAATATATACACACATGAATAAATAAACTGGTAAAGTGCAAATTACAGAAAGTGGTTATTAATAATCAGAGTTTTGTCTGAGCCAGGTTTAATAGCCTGATGGCTGTGGGGAAGTAGCTATTCCTGAACCTGGTTGTTGCAGTCTTCAGGCTCCTGTACCTTCTACCTGAAGGTAGCAGGGAGATGAGTGTGTGGCCAGGATGGTGTGGGTCTTTGATGATACTGCCAGCCTTTTTGAGGCAGCGACTGCGATAAATCCCCTCAATGGAAGGAAGGTGAGAGTCGATGATGGACTGGGCAGTGTTTACTGCTTTTTGTAGTCTTTTCCTCTCCAGGGCGCTCAAATTGCCGAACCAAGCCACGATGCAACCGGTCAGTATGCTCTCGACTGTGCACCTGTAGAAGTTAGAGAGAGTCTTCCTTGACAATCCGACTCTCCATAATCTTCTTAGGAAGTAGAGGCGCTGATGAGCTTTTTTGATAATTGCGTTAGTGTTCTCGGACCAGGAAAGATCTTCAGAGATGTGCACGCCCAGGAATTTGAAGTTCTTGACCCTTTCAACCATCGACCCGTTGATATAAATGGGGCTGTGGGTCCCCCTCCTACTCCTTCCAAAGTCCACAATCAATTCCTTGGTTTTGCTGGTGTTGAGGGCCAGGTTATTGCGCTGGCACCATATGGACAGTTGCTCGATCTCTCTTCTGTATTCTGACTCATCCCCATCAGTGATACGCCCCACAATAGTGGTGTCGTCAGCGAACTTGATGATGGAGTTCGCACTGTGGTTCACTACGCAGTCATGGGTATAGAGTGAGTACATCAGGGGGCTGAGCACGCAGCCTTGAGGTGCTCCCGTGCTGATTGTTATCGAGGCTGACACATTTCCACCAATACGAACAAACTGTGGCCTGTGGATGAGGAAGTCGAGGATCCAGTTGCAGAGGGATGCGCAGAGACCCAGTTCTGCGAGTTTGCTAACCAGTTTGGAAGGGATGATTGTGTTAAATGCCGAGCTATAATCAATGAATAACAGCCTGACATATGAGTTTTTGTTGTCCAAGTGGTCCAGAGCGGAGTGGAGGGCCAGCGAGATCGCATCCACCGTTCACCTCACCGGCGTTAGTGCCACTGGTCGATAGTCATTGAGGCAAGTCACCTTACTCTTCTTGGGCACCGGTATAATTGATGCCCTTTTAAAGCAGGTGGGGACCTCAGACCTCAGAAGTGAGAGGTTGAAAATGTCCGTAAAAACTCCCGCCAGTTGGTCCGCACAGGTTTTTAGAACACGACCGGGTATACCATCAGGACCAGGTGCTTTTCAGGGGTTCACCCCTCTGAAGGATTTCCTGACATCGGCCTCTGTGACTGAGACTGAAATGCCATCACAGCAAATGGGGAATCGGGAAGGCACATCAGTATTCTCCCTGTCAAAGCGTAAGTAAAACGCATTGAGCTCGTCAGGGAGTGATGTTACACCGACATTCGAGCTGCCTCCTGGTTTTGCCTTGTAGGAGGTGATTGCATTCAGACCCTGCCACAGCTGCCGAACATCTGTCTCGTCCTCCAGTTTGGAGCAGAAGTCCCTTTTGGCCTTTTTGATGGCCTTACCAAGGTCGTATCTGGTCTTCATGTAGGCCACTCTATCATTGGAGGTGAATGCCCTGTGTCTGGACTTCAGGAGAGTGCGGATCTCAAAGTTCATCCAAGGTTTCTGATTGGGAAACACTCGGAAGGTTTTTGTAGGGATGCAGTCCTCCACACATTTCTTTATGAAGTCTGTAACGACTGTTGCATGTTCGTTCAAGTCCGTTGCCGAGTCCTTGAACATTGCCCAGTCTACAGACTCCAAACAGTCCTGGAGTTGTTCTTCTGCTCCCCCCCCCCCCCCCTCCCCCCGACCAGCTCTGTACTGTCCTCACTTTGGCAGTGGTGTCCATCACAGCCTGTTCCTGTAGTTGCTTGAATGATAGGAAATCAATGCTGGATGCTAGTTTTTGTTCTAGATTTTTCCAGTCTGATCTGGCTGTATGTATTTGGACACCATGTCCAGTAGGTTTTCTCCTTCCTGCACCTTCCTGCACACTTGTTGTTTGTTCAGCAAACCCCTCTTCAGGGTCAGCCCAGAATTGACCCCCAGTACACCCCTCTGTCGAGGGAGATGCACTGTGCAGCCCTAAGTAAGTAAGTAAACTTTATTTATATAGCACATTTTCAGTCAACTTGCATTGACCCCAAAGTGCTTCACATAATTTAAATAATACGTTCCATTGCAAACCATAGAAAAAGGTTTTTAAAAAAAAGAATAAAAATGGACACAACATATTATAGAGTTCAACACAAACGTCCCCCCACAGCAGAATCAAAACATTTCCACTGTGGGGGAAAGGCACCAGAAAGTTAAGTCCTCTTCCTCTGTGAAACACCCGAGGTCGGGGCCCATCTGTGGCCGTGCAGCCAGTCCGTTGATTTTCAGGGCCCTCTTGCCGTAAAGATGGAACATCGGCGTCGGGTGGAACATACCTCAGCTTGGAAAAGTCTGGAGCGGCCGTCCCCTTCCCGGAGACCGCAGCATTCGTAGTCCTCAGGCCGCGCCGGCTGGAGCTCTGACCCCGGCGAACTCGATCCCTGGCTCTACGGCGCTCCAAATCCAACGCCCGCAGCCACAGCTCCGCGATGTTGGAAGTCGGCGGCCAAAGCGCTCCGGAGCTTACCGCACGGCGACCCGGTATGGTATCGCCTGCTCCGTGTTGGTATCCCAGCGCTGCGCCACCGCCGGTCCCGACAGGAAAACGGCGCTCCACTTTCTGGGTAGGCCGCGAGGACGGAGCGAAGAAACAGCACGGAGGGATGCTGCCTCTCCGACCAGGTAGGGGACTAAGAATAAAGTTTCCCCCTTCCCCACCCCCCACATAGAAGACCTCCACTAACATTTTTTAACATGACTTAAAATAAAATAAAATAAAGAAAGGTGTAGAGACGGACTGCGGGCAGGCTGCCATACACAGACGGCGCCCACTCCCGCACATCCGCAATTGTAGGTGCTGCGTAAGGTGCTGCTGTGGGTGTTTTATATAACCCATGGTGACTAGACTCCATCTCCCGGAGTCTGTCACGTTGGAGCATCTGCTCCATAAGCCACTCCATTCGGCTCTAGCACTCACGGTCGCTGGCCGCTCGCGGCATCTTCTCAAAGTCGGACTCATCAGAGTCAATGCTCTGTTAGTTTTCCGTTTTGCCTTCCTGCCCGGCTGCGGTGTTGTTCTGGCCGGCGCGGGGGTGAAGTCGGGCACAGCTGATCCCACTACTGGTGATTCTAGTGCCATCAGCCGCTGCTGGCTGCCCGCAACTCCGCAGTCCTCCCCAGCCAGCTTTGTCGCAGCTCTAGTCGACTTTTTGGTTTTATCCAGCGTTTTCCCACCTGCGAAACAGTACGGGAAATAACAATGACCGCAGAGTAACTCGCTTACCTGTCGGTCTTGGCTTTTAAACTTGCCGCTACGGGGGAACGTCGTTCCACCCCGCCTGTCGTTTCGCAATGCGTGTAGCGATATGACACGCATGCGTCCTGGCGGGTTCTTCACGTAGTCACTCACGTGACTCCGAAGTAAAATAGTAAGATTAAACGAGAACTTACCAGTTCGAAGTTTGATCGTTATTTTATGAAGAGTACGTTGAGGGAATACGTGAAGAGCCCCGCCAGGACGCATGCATGTCATTCTTCTAAGCAGCGGTGTGAAATCACAGATAACTGTAATGACTGAACACAGTAAGATTAGAGAAGAAATACCAGTTGAGTATATGACCATGGGTGGGAGCGGAGGGCACGTATTCCCTCAACGTACTCCTCATAAAATAACGATCAAACTTCGAACTGGTAAGTTCTCGTTTAATCTTAATATTTTACTTCGGAGTCACGTGAGTGACTACGTGAAGATTTCAAAGCTTTGTGATTTCATGCCGTGGAAACGAGTCCATGCATCACATCTGCCTTAATGACTGTGAGAGGAATTGTGTCAACATAATTTAGACATGAATCCGACATTGAAATCCATGAAACATTTATTAACACCAAATTATAGCCCCTATTTATGGGGTAAATTAAATTACAGAACTTAAAATTGTTTCTGCAAACGTTCCAGGTTTAATGCCTGGTTTATGATAAAATAGTTGGAATGTTTTTTCCCCTGACCACCCTGCTGTCTTGAGGATTTGGTCCATTGGTACATCCAACTGCACAGCTGCCGATGTAGCTGCAGCCCTGGTGGAATGAGATTTAAAAATATTAGTATCCACCCCAGCCTGTGTTAGAACCTGTTTCAGCCATCTTGAGATGGTCTGGACCGTCACTTTTTTGTGTGGTTGCTTGTGGCTGATTAAAAGTGCCTTCTCATTGCCTCTGATGATTTTCGTGTTCTCCATGTATAACAACAAATGTCTTACTATACAGAGACGATCATCTGTTGGGTAAGATCTAAATTCTATATTGAGGCCTGCTGATCCCTGTCTGTTCTGCTTAACTAATTCATAAATATGAAACACAATATTTCCAGATGAAGAAGTCATGTTGTCCAGTCTTAATTTATGTAACGACTGTTCCCTTTGTGCCGTGACCAAAGCCATTAGCATGACTGTTTTCAGTGTCAGTCTATGTAGGGACAGATCTGTTGCTGGAGACCAATTCCTTAGCATCGTCAGGACAATACTCACATCCCATATTTGAGAGTACCTGGTTCTTGGGGGATTGGTATTAAAAATTCCCCTCATAAGTTTTGTTACCAGGGGGTGAGTCCCAACAGAATGACGCTCTGTTCCTTGCCATAGATAAGTTGATAGGGCACTTCTGGCGCAGTTGATGGCACTATAACTGAGTCCCTCATCATAATGGAGGCCTGCCAGGAATTCCAGAACAGATGGGATGTTCATTGATCTGTAGGTGATGCTGTTTCTGTGACAATACATCTCCCATTTCCTGATATAGACCAGATACTGTTTTTTGGTGGACTGTCTGTGGGCTGCTGAAATTATGTTCACTGTTCGGTCCGTCAGTCCCAGTTGTAGTAGAGGTATTTTTAGACTCTACAAATTAATAAATTCATATAGTTATGACATGGGTGGCTATCCCTTGTTACGGGATGAACCAATAAATCTGGTCTATTCGGGATGGTGATACATGGTTCTAATACCATGTTGAGTATCACAGGGAACCATGGTTGAGTAGGCCAATCGGGTACTACCAAAATACCAGACGCAGAGTCTTGCTGTATTTTCCTTAATACCCGACTGATGAGGCAGAAAGGAAGGAATGCATAAATAAACAATTTCTCCCCAATGCAGCGAAAATGCATCTGTCGCCGCTGCCCCAGGGTCTGGTTCCCACGAAACATAGTTTGATAACTGGTGATTAAGTCTGGATGCGAATAGATCGATATCTGGTGTTCCATACCGTGCTGTAATATCAGCAAATACTTTTTTATTCAACATCCATTCGGTGTTTTCATTAAATTTGCGTGACCTGGTGTCTGCCACTGAATTTAATTTACCAGGTAGGTAAGTAGCTGATATCCAAATATGTCTCTGGATACACCATTGCCAAATTGTACTAGCCAGATTGTCACTTGATGTCGATTTGTTTCCACCCATGTGGTTGATATATGCTACCATGGTGGTATTGTAAATCTGTAGTCTAACATGCTGGTGATATAACCCAGAACAATATGACTTTAGACCATGGAATGCACCCAACATTTCCAGGTAGTTTATGCCCAGTGTTTGTAATAATGATGCCTCCTGTGCAGTCCATCTACCTCCACAGCAGGAGATGGAATTGGTGGCACCCCAACCAAGTGCACTGGCATCAGTTTGTAGCACCATAGAAAGGTTGCTGATAATGATTGGATTGAAACAAAGCCGAATGTTATCTTTCCACCATTTTAGTTCCATTATAGCTTTGATTGGTAGCTTCATTGGTCTGTCAAAATGACCAGCATTAATTTTGAGTGCTTGTATTTTTGCTCTCTGTAAATTTTGGTAATGTAAAGGTCCGAATTGTGTGGCTGGAAAAGCAGCCACCATTTTGCCAATTAATTTTGCTACCAGTCTGATGGACGGTTTACTGATGTCAATGAGGTTATTGCAAGCCTCTATTAAGTCTATAGCCTTTCCCTTTGGCAAAGTCACCGACATGTGAACTGAGTCAATGGTGAACCCCAAATAGTCCATAGTAGTGGAAGGCGTTAATTTAGATTTAACTGGATGGATAATAAACCCCAGTTTTTCAAATAACTGTTTTGTGGCTGTTACGGTTTGTTTGGCCAATTCCAAAGTTTGCCCACAATAAGTATGTCATCTAGATATGCCATGACCATGTGTTTTCGTTTCCGTTGAAACGCTAGGGCTGGTTTCAAAATTTTTGTGAACAGCCTGGGGGCTGATGTTAACGCATTTGGCAGCGCTCTATACTGCCAAGGCTGTCCCATCCAGTTGAATTTTAAGTAACATCTGTGGTCACCTCGTATAGGCACTGAATAGTAAGCATCTTTTAAATCAATGCTAGCCATGAAGTAACCTTTGGAAATCAATTGTTTTGCCGTAACAAAGGTTTCCATTTTTAAATGAATATATTGTACAAATGTATTCAATTCGGTCAAATCTATGATGATGCGAAAACCACCATCTTTTTTGTTTTTGGTAAAGGTCAAGAGGGAGCAGCTGTTGTGAGTCAGATACCGGCTGATTTCTCCCAGCAGTTTCTATTGTATTGTACTTGTATCGGATCCAGGGTAAGGCGGGAGAATGACAGCCAGAGCAGTGTACTGTTCTGGATGTCAGATGTGGGAGGTCATGGTGTCGGATGGCCCTCCAGACGTCCACATCTGCACCAGGTGCATCGAGATGGGGCTCCTAAGGGACCGTATTAGGATCCTGGAGCAGCAGCTCGATGACCTCTGTCTGGTCAGGGAGAGTGAGGAGTTCATAGAGGGGAGTTATAGGGAGGTGGTCACTCCAAAACCACGGGAGAGAGACATGTGGGTCACGCTAAGGAAGGGCAAGGGGCAGAGGCAGGGACGGGTGAGTACTCCAATGTCGGTACACCTTGCAAATAAGTACTCCTGTTTGAGTACGGATGGGGGTGACAGCCTGCCCGAGGGTAGCGACAGCGGACGGGCCTCCAGCACAGAGACCGGCCCTGTTGCTCCGAAAGGTAGGGACAAAAAGAAGAGGGCAATAGTAATTGGGGACTCTATTGTTAGGGGGTCGGATAGGCGATTCTGTGGACGCAGTCGGGAGACCAGGATGGTGGTCTGCCTCCCTGGTGCCAAGGTCTCGGACGTGCCTCAACGCATCCAAGATATCCTGAAATCAGAGGGAGAGGAGCCTGAGGTCGTGGTACATATAGGTACCAATGACATAGGTTAAAAAAAAGGGAAGAGGTCCTGAAGGGAGGATTTAGGGAGTTGGGAGGAGAGTTAAGGAAAAGGACCAAAAAGGTAACAATCTCAAGATTACTGCCTGTGCCACGCGACAGTGAGAGTAGGAATGGAGCGAGGTGGAGGATAAATGCGTGGCTGAAAGACTGGTGCAGAGGGCAGGGATTCAAGTTTCTGGATCATTGGGACTTCTTTTGGGGAAGGTGGGACCTGTACAGAAAGGCTGGGTTGCACTTGAACCCGAGGGGGACCAATATCCTGGCGGGGAAATTTGCAAAGGCTACTGGGGAGACTTTAAACTAGAATGGTTGAGGCGAGGGACTCAAATAGAGAAAGCTAGTAGACAGAATGGGAGGCAGGAAGCAGAAAAGGGAAGCACTCGGACACAAGAGGAGAAAGAAAAAAAAGGAAATAAACAGAATAAGAGGCAGGGGGTTTCTTAAATGTGCATATTTTAATGCTAGGAGCATTGTAAGACAGGTGGATGAGCTTAGCGTCTGGATAGACACCTGGAAGTATGATGTTGTGGCGATCAGTGAAACATGGTTGCAGGAGGGCTGTGATTGGAAACTAAATATTACAGGATTTCGTTGCTTCAGGTGTGATAGAATTGGAGAGACAAGAGGTGGAGGTGTTACAAGTGCGAAAGGTGTAGCAACACTTATAGGGGTGTATTATAGATCGCCAAATGGGGATCGAGAATTGGAGAGCAAATATGTAAGGAGATAGCAGATATTAGTAGTAAGCACAAGGTAGTGATTGTGGGAGATTTCAACTTTCCACACATAGACTGGGAAACACATTCTGTAAATGGGCTGGATGGTTTGGAGTTTGTAAAATGTGTGCAGGATAGTTTTTTGTAGCAATACATAGAGGTACCTACCAGAGGAGGGGCAGTGCTGGACCTCCTGTTAGGAAATCAGACGGGACAGGTGGCGGAGGTATGCGTTGGGGAGCACTTCGGGTCCAGTGATCACAAAACCATTAGTTTCAATATAATTATGGAGAGGGTCAGAACTGGACCTAGGGTTGAGATTTTTGATTGGAGAAAGGCTAACTTTGATGAGATGCGAAATGATTTAAAAGGAGTGAACTGGGACATTTTGTTTTATGGGAAAGATGTAGAAGAGAAATGGTGGACATTTAAAGGGGAAATTTTAAGTACAGAATCTTTATGTTCCTGTTCGGTTCAAAGGAAACAGTAAAAATTGGAAAGAGCCCTGGTTTTCAAGGGAAATTGGACATCTTGTTCAGAAAAAGAGGGAGATCTACAATAATTATAGGCAGCATGAAGTAAATGAGGTGCTTGAGGAGTATAAGGAATGTAAAAAGAATCTTAAGAAAGAAATTAGAAAAGCTAAAAGAAGATATGAGGTTGCTTTGGCAAGTAAGGTGAAAGTAAATCCAAAGGGTTTCTACAGCTATATTAATAGCAAAAGGATAACGAGGGATAAAATTGGTCCATTGGAGAAACAGAGTGGACAGCTATCTGCAGAGCCAAAAGAGATGGGGGAGATATTGAACAATTTCTTTTCTTCGGTATTCACCAAGGAGAAGGATATTGAATTATGTGAGGTAAGGGAAACTAGTAGAGGAGCTATGGATACTATGAGTTTCAAAGTAAAAGAAGTACTGACACTTTTGAAAAATATAAAAGTGGATAATTCTCCAGGTCCTGACATAATATTCCCTAGGACATTGAGGGAAGTTAGTGTAGAAATAGCCGGGGCTATGACAGAAATATTTAAAATGTAATTAGAAATGGGAATAGTCCCCGAGGAGTGGCGTACTGCGCATGTTGGTCCATTGTTTAAAAAGGGTTCTAAGTGTAAACATAGCAATTATAGACCTGTTAGTTTGACTTCAGTGGTGGGCAAATTAATGGAAAAGATACTTAGAGATAATATATATAAGCATCTGGATAAACAGGGTCTGATTAGGAACAGTCAACATGGATTTGTGCCTGGAAGGTCATGTTTGACTAATCTACTTGAATTATTTGAAGAGGTTACTAGGGAAATTGACGAGGGTAAAGCAGTGGATGTTATCTATATGGACTTTAGTAAGGCCTTTGACAAGGTTTCTCATGGAAGGTTGGTTAAGAAAATTCAACTGTTGGGTATAAATGCAGGAGTAGCAAGATGGATTCAACAGTGGCTGAATGGGAGAAGCCTGAGGGTAGTGGTGGATGGCTGTTTGTCAGGTTGGAGGCCAGTGACTAGTGGGGTGCCACAGGGATCTGTGTTGGGTCCACTGTTGTTTGTCATGTACATCAATGATCTGGATGATGGTGTGGTAAATTGGATTAGTAAGTATGCAGATGATACCAAGATAGGGGATGTTGTGGATAATGAAGAGGATTTCCAAAGTCTACAGAGTGATTTAGGCAATTTGGAAGAATGGGCTGAAAGATGGCAGATGGAGTTTAATGCTGATAAATGTGAGGTGCTACACCTTGGCAGCACAAACCAAAATAGGACGTACATGGTAAATGGTAGGGAATTGAAGAATACAGTTGAACAGAGGGATCTGGGAATAACCGTGCATAGTTCCTTGAAGGTGGAATCTCATATAGATAGGGTGGTAAAGAAAGTTTTTGGTATGCTAGCCTTTATAAATCAGAGCATTGAGTATAGAAGCTGGGATGTAATGTTAAAATTGTACAAGGCATTGGTGAGACCAAATCTGGAGTATGGTGTACAATTTTGGTCGCCCAATTATAGGAAGGATGTCAACAAAATAGAGAGAGTACAGAGGAGATTTACTAGAATGTTGCCTGGGTATCAACAACTAAGTTACAGAGAAAGGTTGAATAAGTTAGGTCTTTATTCTCTGGAGCGCAGAAGGTTAAGGGGGGACTTGATAGAGGTCTTTAAAATGATGAGAGGGATAGACAGAGTTGATGTGGACAAGCTTTTCCCTTTGAGAATAGGGAAGATTCAAACAAGAGGACATGACTTCAGAATTAAGGGACAGAAGTTTAGGGGTAACATGAGGGGGAACCTCTTTACTCAGAGAGTGGTAGCGGTGTGGAATGAGCTTCCAGTGGAAGTGGTGGAGGCAGGTTCGTTGGTATAATTTAAAAATAAATTGGATAGGCATATGGATATGGAGGGTTATGGTATGAGTGCAGGCAGGTGGGTCTAAGGGAAAAATGTTGTTCGGCACGGACTTGTAGGGCCGAGATGGCCTGTTTCCGTGCTGTAATTGTCATATGGTTATATGGTTATATATTGGACACGAATTCTAGTGATTCGTGTTGGGATTTTTCAATTACCCCTTTTGCGTTAAGCCGCTCCAGTTCAGCATGCGCTTCTGATTTTTCTTTACCTGAAAGTACGAACATTCGGTTCGGTACATGCTGAACTGGAGGGCTGTATTTGTGTATAAATTCTATGGTATATCCCTGGATACTGCTTAAAATATAAGTGTCGGTAGTTAACATACTCCATGCATCCAGAAAGAAGTGTAATCCCCCCCCAACCTCCATGCTCCCTGCAATTTGTAGGGAACCAGACCCACCTACCTCCATAGTTACCAGTGGCAGGTTTACTTATTTTTGTAAATCCTTCGTTGATGTTGAGTCTGGGTTTGTGGTTGGGTTGGTGTTGGAAGTTTGCGTATCTTCCAAAAAGGCCCGCCTGGGCCATGGCCTAAAAAAGACTAAGTCTGTACCGGACCTTTGAGCTTTCACCAGAATGTCTTGTTCTACTGGTGGGTGCGTAAGGGTGCTGTTTATGGCCGTAGTAGGTTTTTGATGAAGTCGCATTTATGAGCCCCAGGGTTTTTGCCTCCTCATCGAGCTCCTTGACTTGCTTCGATAGGTTACCTCCAAATAGTAAAATTGGTGGTTTTACGTTTCCAGGTTTGCACAGACCTGTGAATTTCGGGTTTAGGGCAGGTCGGATGGCACTCTTCCTGATGCTGTTTATTTCATATTGTGTGTTGCAAAGCAGTGCCAGTGCATCCTGTTGGTCCTGCGACATGTCCTCCTCATCTACTGTGCGGGAGAAAGCTGTTATTCCCGCTGTTAGGAGCTTTAGTACCTTTTGGAGTTTGACATCCATGCCTCTAACTCCTGCTCCGATATGTTTCCATATGCAATTATTTACAACAGGAACATTCAGGGATATACAGTTACCCGGTGTCCCAAGTGTCTTGCCGTGGTGTCCAATACAGCCTGTTCCTGTAGCTGGTTAAAGGACATATAATCTATACTGGCAGCTAGCTTTTGTTCCAGGTTTTGGCCAGTCTGGTCTGGCTGTATGAAGTTGGACACCATGTCCAGTAGATTTTCACGTTCCTGCACCCCTTGCACACTTGATTTCTCTTCTGCAAACCCCTCTTCAGGATCAGCCCAGAACTGACCCCCAGTACTCCCCTCTGACGAGGGAGAAGCACTGTGCAGTCCTACAAGAGGTGCTGCTGTGGGTTTAACATAGTGCCCACAGTGACTAGACTCCATCTCCCGGAGCCTGTCACGTTGGAGCAACTGCTCCACATACCGCTCCATCAGGCTCCAGCGCTCACGGTCGCTGGCCGCTCGCGGCTGCTCTAAGTCGGACTCATCTAAGTCAACGACTTTGTTGGTTTTTTGTTTTGCCTTACCGCCCGGCCGCGGAGTGGATCTGGTCAGTGCGGAGGCGAAGTCGGGCACAGCTGTTCCCATTACGGGTGATTCATGTGCCGCTGGCCGCTGCTGGCTGCCCGCAACTCCGCGGTCCTCCCCCGCCAGCTTTGTTGCAGCTCTCATTGTTTTCTTGGACTTGTCCATTGACTCCCCACCTGTAAATCAGTATGGGAACAACACAAAAGACCGCAGAGTATCTTTTACCTGCAGGTTCCGGCTTTTAAAACTGCCGCTGCAGGGAACGTCGTTCCACCCCGCCTGACTGTTTCGCAATGCGTGTAGCGATATGACACGCATGCGTCCTGGCGGGTTCTTCACGTAGTCACTCACGTGACTCCGAAGTAAAATCAGTGGGCGGTTGAGCTCAGTTGTTGGTGAACGACGGCCTCATTCCCCCCACCCCTCTCTCCTCATCGACCCCCTCGACCCCAGGCTCCAGTACGGGTCACGTTGCAGGCAGAGGAGATGAGATTAATTTGGCATCATGTTCAGCACAGACTTTATGGGCCAAAGGGCCTGTTCCTATGCTGTTCTGTTAAAGTTGGTGAGATTTGAGTAGAATAATAATTCAAAGAGTCAAAGGTCTCATTGAACAAACATTTACTATGTCACCCGGGTGAAAATAGAACACCGCCAGTAGTGTGCACTTAGATGCACACTCGCAAGCTGCCACAACTCTACTGACTATACAGAGAAATTACATGTATCTTTGTACTGATAAAACAACATTAGTCACAAGCTTCATAGGCATAAGTGAACAAAGGGCTCAGTTACATACAATGAAATCCTTCAAACTAACATTAAAGAGATATGGGAGTATAGAGATACATGGCCCAGCTGCATAGGCAAGAAAGCACTATTGTATTCATTGCAACCTCCAGACAGGACACTGATATGGCAAAGAAACGAGATGCTAGGGAACGGCCGTTATCTCTGTTCCCTTTAGTTAGTGTAGGTCATTTTATTACAAGCTCTGTGTTGAGCATTCACAGGCTTTTGCAGCCTTCTAAATTGGCCAATATTTTAAACTGTTACCAGCATGCTGTGTACAAAATGGAGGTTAATAGCAAATGTAACTAAATATGCTAAATAAGATGGAGAATAACCGCACTAACTTTCACATTCCCCCCCTTTTGATTGTCTCAATCAATTAATCAAATAATGCAGCAAGAAGCCAGTCTTGGCGAATACATGGTGCCAGGCAGTAAAGCAATACAGCAACGATTATAATTATCAGAATAATAATCCCATAATTCCACACAAGACCCCAAAAGGAGCCCCATCCTTTAAACCAACTCTACATTCCCTGGTCATGATCACCAACCAGACTTTCCCCTACACCTTGGATCTCAGCTATCTCCTTGATATGGGCTGCCAGATCAATAATATTGGAGGACTCATCAGGAATATATGTACAGCAGTCTTGCCCAATGATAGCAAAGGTGTCTCCCTTCTCGGCCAGAATGAAATCTAAGGCCGTACGATTCTGTAGCACCACTATCCTCATAGCAACCGTTTCGGCTGTCAGTGCCCCAATCTGGGCCTGCATCTCCATCAGGGCAACTGCTGTTTTGTTAGCCAATTCCTCCAATAGCCCAGTAAGGCGGTCAACCTTAAATGCATTACGATTTGTTCCATACCAGGGGAGCATAGTCATGCCAATGTTCTCAACTGGTGATAGGTGCCACTTTAGTCGAGATCCAGATGTAAGGTTGACGTGTGTTATGGTCAGTTATTTGTTTAAAATGGTGCATTGCAGGGACAACATAAGCCAAATAACAGCACCCTGTCCAATAATGGGGCCATATACCTGTCTTGTCCAATTCTCATCAGTAGGTGGCATCCCTGGTAACCATTGATAGACCCATGACCCACATATAAAATATAGAATAGAATAGAATGCTATTTATTGTCATTCAAACCTAGGTTTGAACGAAATATCATTTCTACAGTTTTTTACATTACAAAACAATCCAAGACCCACACTTAACACAGTTTACATAAACATCCATCACAGTGAGTCTCCAACATCTCCTCACTGTGATGGAAGGCAAAGTCTTTATCTCTTCCCTTTGTTCCTTCTCCCGTGGTTCAGCAGTCCAACTGCAGTGTCGAGGCAATCTGGGGCTCCGATGTTAAAGCCCCCGGCGGGCGATGGTAAGTCCTGAGGCCGTTTAAGCCACGCCGGGCGATGTTAGGCCCCGGCTCCATGTCCTTTAAACCCGCGGTTCCAGCGGGAGAAGTCGCCGTTGCAGAGCTCGGAAAAGCAGTCTCCCACCAGGGACCTGCGAGCTCCCGATGTTCCTGTCCACCGGGTCTGCGGCCGGTGCCTCCGAACTCCAAAGTCGGGTCGCAGCCGCACGCCACCACAGCTCTTCCCGCTCCGAAGTTGGCCAGCTCCGCGATCTCAGTTCCGCCGGCTCTGCAACTGGAGCCCTCAGGTTAGTCCCGGCCGGAGGTCGCCGCCGGCTCCACGATGTTAGGCCCAACGACATCCGAGACCCGACAGGGAATAGTCGGGTCCCCGCACAGGGAAGAGATTTAAAACGGTTTCCCCCACAGCACCCCCACCACCCCCCACCTATACACAGCTAAGAAATAATAATAAAAACTAACTCAAGACATACATTTAACAAGACAAAAATAAAAAAGACAGACGACTGTAGTCGAGCCGCTGCCGTTAGGCGCCGCCACTCCCACAAATATGTGTCGTTGACAGGTCAGGGTGGGCCGGAGATGGCACTAGTGTCCATAATAAGGCATGAGCTATTTCCCAGGAAAACCCCTGTACCTTGGTGATAACAATGACAGGTGGCATTGACTGGCCTCTGGGAGAACTCCATTACCTTTAGTCATGGGAGTTGGGCCACATCTGTCACATGGATTTTCCAGTCGGACTTAAAGGGTGGGATGTACCACCCCCGAAAGTTATCATATTTTGGGGATCTGTCCCTGTTTTTTCGACACTTAGTTCCATTAGCGGTAGAGGAAAATCAAAGTAGAGCATTATTTTCTGTGACATTAAGGGGAATAGGGACCATGGGCATTCCTCCCCTTCCATCCCATGGCATTACTGCACAAACCCAACAGGGCTGACTAGCAGGTGTAAAGCGTCGTGCGTATGCATGGGCTGCCTTAAGATACACATTCTTTTCCCATGGTTCAATAGATATGATCAAAGAGCCGGTGATAATGAATAATATCCAGAACGGCCTTTATTCACGGCCCAGTGCCGCTGCCTATTTGCAGTCAGAGTGATGCACCCACCGAGGGTGTCCTTCTACATTAGCCACTGTAGGAGTAGTGAGAAGTACAAGGTATGGACCTCTCCAGAGATTGCCCAGTCTCTTCCAATCACAGTTGCGTATCAGCAGGTAATCGCCAGCTTGTAGCAGTCCCTCTTTAGGTGGTTCGTCCCAGGACCGCTGCGTCTCTCGTACCTGTGAATGTAAAACTGACAAAGAATCCGTTAGTAGTTGCATGTATGTCAACAACCGTTCATCCAGGGCATGGATATCCAAGGTGGTTTCTGCAACTTCTTCAGCCCCCCAGGGAGTTCTGAGGGGCCTCCCGTACATTATCTCAGCAGGGGTTAATTTTGTGGTAGAATGTGGTGCGATTCGCATAGAGAATAGGGCCATAGGCAAAACCTGTACCCAATTCAGTTTTGCCTCTTCAGTTAATTTAGAAAGCTTGCTTTTTTTGTTTTTTTTGTTGTTTATTTTATTAAAAGTTAGTACAATACAAAACAATACAGTGGGACCTTATTTTAGGTGCCAACTATGTCATAATGTAATTATACATTCTATGTACAACCTCTAGTTTTATGTTTTTGAAAAGAAAATAAGAAAGACAAGAAGGGGAAAAAAAATAAAAAATTGGAGAAGAGAAAAAGAGGAAAAATAGATAGTAGAAAATAGAAAAACGTGAAGTGTGTGTATAAGAAAAGAAAAAGCGGAAAGTAGAAATAGGAGCAAAAGACCCTTAAAAGAGAAATTTTCAAATCTTTATTCAGAGATGTAAATCTATCCACGAATTGACCTGAAATCAGCAATCTTTACGGTACCGCTGCATCACATGATTCCAAACAGTCGAGAAAAGGGGACCAACTCCTTAAGAATTGGTCATATTTATCTATTAGTTGGAGTCTCATTTCTTCAAGTCGTGCTATGTCCGTCATATTCCTAATCCACATTTTAACAGTTGGAATAGCTGTATTTTTCCAAAATTTAAGTATCAATTTCTTTCCAATTATTAACCCATAATTAAAAAAAACTTTTTGGTCCTTATTTAAATTGATATCTTCTACTATTATTCCAAATATAATCCATTCCGTATTAGGTTCTATTCTTGACTTGAAAAGTTTTGTAAATATATCGCTCCAAAATGTATTCAACTTTATACATCCTACAAATGAATGTGTTATATTGGCATTTTGAAACAAACATTTATCGCATCTGGGAGAGAGGTTTGGGTAAAATTTATTTAACCTCGTTTTTGAATAATATAGTCTATGTAATAATTTAAATTGAATTAAATTATGACTTTCATTAATGGAACAATTATGTGTGTTCATCAGATACTTTTCCCATCTATCCTTCGGGATCATTCTCATTAGTTCATATTCCCAATCTTCTGTTAGTGCCTCTGTTGAGGGTAGTTCTCTATTTAATATCTATATTACTAAAACTCTGTTCTTGACCGGTTTTGGTGACCTGTGCTGCGATTTCCGAGAGAACGCCACCACCTACGGCCGTCATTTTTGACCACCTCGCTCAGAGCCCCCCTCCGCCGTATGTGTGCCGAGGGTTTTTCCCGTCGATGAAATATGACAGAGATATTAATGTTTTTACAAAATTCCCCATTCTCTCTGCTGCCCCCGCTGGAGGCAGGGGAAGGGACTATAAAATCTGGAAGTGGTGTGCCTCAATTAATATCTGCAAGCTGGAGCTCTGTCAATTAGTCTCTGTCACTCTGAGCTCTGAATTAGACACTGAACAAATGTCTACAGCACTGTGAGTACCCTTAATTTGGTTTGAAAATGAAATTATAGTTAGTTTGAAGTAAAAAAGCACTGCCTGCAAATGGTTGCTTGGGTTGAATTAAAAAGGCACTCTCCCTCTCTCTCTCGCTCCCTATCCCTCTCTCTTTCTCTCTTTCTCTCTCTCTCCCCCCCCCCTCTCTCTTCTCTCCCCCTCTCCCCTCTCTCCCCTCTCTCCCCCTCTCTCCCTCTCCCCTCCTCTCTCCCCCCCTTCCCCTCTCCCCCCTTCCCCTCTCCCCCTCTCCTCTCCCCCCACCATCCTCCCCCCCTCTCCTCTCCCCCCCTCTCCTCCCCTCTCCTCTCCCCCCTCTCCTCTCCCCCTCTCCTCTCCCCCCTCCCCTCTCCTCTCCCCCCCTCCTCTCCCCCCCTCCTCTCCCCCCTCTCCTCTCTCCTCTCTCCCCCCCTCTCCTCTCCCCCCCTCTCCTCTCTCCCTCTCCTCTCCCCCCTCTCCTCTCTCGTCCACCTCTCCTCTCCCCCTCCTCTTTCTCTCTCCCCCTCCTCCTCTCTCCCCCCTCTCCTCTCTCCCCCCTCTCTCCTCTCCCCCTCTCCTCTCCCCCTCTCCTCTCCCCCCCTCTCCTCTCCCCCCCTCTCCTCTCCCCCCTCTCCTCTCCCCCCTCTCTCCTCTCCTCTCCCCCCCTCTCTCCTCTCCTCTCCCCCCTCTCTCCTCTCCCCCCTCTCCTCTCCCCCCTCTCCTCTCCCCCCTCTCCTCTCCCCCCTCTCCTCTCCCCCCCTCCTCTCCCCCCCTCTCTCTCTCTCTCCCCTCTTTTTCCTCCCATCCATCCCCTCCCCCACCGTCCCGCCCCTAAACCCCCCTCCCCTCCACACACCCCTACCCCCTTCCCTCCAGCCTCCCTCGCCCTCCCTGCTCCCCACCTCTCCCCCTCCCCTCATCTCACCCCCCCTCTCAGCACACTCTCTCTCCCCCCTCTCTCTCTCCCGCTCTCTCTCTCTCTCCCCTCCCACCCTTCCTCCCTCCCCTAAACCCCCTCCCCTCCACACCCCCTACGCTCTTCCCTCCACCCTCTCCCCACCTCTCCCCCTCACCACCCTCTCAGCACCCCGTCTCTCTACCCCTCACTCTCACCCTCTCTCTCTCCTCCCCTCCCCCCCCAATACAGTTGAACAGAGGGATCTGGGAATAACCGTGCATAGTTCCTTGAAGGTGGAATCTCATATAGATAGGGTGGTAAAGAAAGCTTTTGGTATGCTAGCCTTTATAAATCAGAGCATTGAGTATAGAAGCTGGGATGTAATGTTAAAATTGTACAAGGCATTGGTGAGACCAAATCTGGAGTATGGTGTACAATTTTGGTCGCCCAATTATAGGAAGGATGTCAACAAAACAGAGAGAGTACAGAGGAGATTTACTAGAATGTTGCCTGGGTTTCAACAACTAAGTTACAGAGATAGGTTGAATAAGTTAGGTCTTTATTCTCTGGAGCGCAGAAGGTTAAGGGGGGACTTGATAGAGGTCTTTAAAATGATGAGAGGGATAGACAGAGTTGATGTGATCAAGCTTTTCCCTTTGAGAATAGGAAAGATTCAAACAAGAGGACATGACTTCAGAATTAAGGGACAAAAGTTTAGGGGTAACATGAGGGGGAACTTCTTTACTCAGAGAGTGGTAGCGGTGTGGAATGAGCTTCCAGTGGAAGTGGTGGCGGCAGGTTCGTTGGTATCATTTAAAAATAAATTGGATAGGCATATGGATGAGAAGGGAATGCAATTCCCTACCATTTATCATGTACGTCCTAATTTGATTTGTCCTGCCAAGGTGTAACACCTCACATTTATCAGCATTAAACTCCATCTGCCATCTTTCAGCCCATTTTTCCAAATGGCCTAAATCACTCTGTAGACTTTGGAAATCCTCTTCATTATCCACAACACCCCCTATCTTGGTATCATCTGCATACTTACTAATCCAATTTACCACCCCTTCATCCAGATCATTGATGTACATGACAAACAACAAAGGACCCAACACAGATCCCTGAGGCACCCCACTAGTCACCTGCCTCCAACCCGACAAACAGCCATCCACCATTACCCTCTGGCTTCTCCCATTCAGCCACTGCTGAATCCATCTTGCTATTCCTGCATTTATACCCAACAGTTTAACCTTCTTAACCAACCTTCCATGAGGAACCTTGTCAAAGGCCTTACTAAAGTCCATATAGACAACATCCACTGCTTTACCCTCGTCAATTTCCCTAGTAACCTCTTCAAAAAATTCAAGAAGATTAGTCAAACATGACCTTCCAGGCACAAATCCATGTTGACTGTTCCTAATCAGACCCTGTTTATCCAGATGCTTATATATATTATCTCTAAGTATCTTTTCCATTAATTTTCCCACCACTGAAGTCAAACTAACAGGTCTATAATTGCTAGGTTTACTCTTAGAACCCTTTTTAAACAATGGAACAACATGCGCAGTACGCCAATCCTCGGGGACTATTCCCGTTTCTAATGACATTTGAAATATTTCTGTCATAGCCCCGGCTATTTCTACACTAACTTCCCTCAATGTCCTAGGGAATATCCTGTCAGGACCTGGAGACTTATCCACTTTTATATTTTTCAAAAGTGTCAGTACTTCTTTTACTTTGAAACTCATAGTATCCATAGCTCCTCTACTAGTTTCCCTTACCTCACATAATTCAATATCCTTCTCCTTGGTGAATACCGAAGAAAAGAAATTGTTCAATATCTCCCCCATCTCTTTTGGCTCTGCAGATAGCTGCCCACTCTGTTTCTCCAATGGACCAATTTTATCCCTCGTTATCCTTTTGCTATTAATATAGCTGTAGAAACCCTTTGGATTTACTTTCACCTTACTTGCCAAAGCAACCTCATATCTTCTTTTAGCTTTTCTAATTTCTTTCTTAAGATTCTTTTTACATTCCTTATACTCCACAAGCACCTCATTTACTTCATGCTGCCTATAATTATTGTAGATCTCCCTCTTTTTCCGAACAAGATGTCCAATTTCCCTTGAAAACCAGGGCTCTTTCCAATTTTTACTGTTTCCTTTCAACCGAACAGGAACATAAAGATTCAGTACTCTTAAAATTTCCCCTTTAAATGTCCACCATTTCTCTTCTACATCTTTCCCATAAAACAAAATGTCCCAGTCCACTCCTTTTAAATCATCTCGCATCTCATCAAAGTTAGCCTTTCTCCAATCAAAAATCTCAACCCTAGGTCCAGTTCTGACCCTCTCCATAATTATATTGAAACTAATGGTATTGTGATCACTGGACCCGAAGTGCTCCCCAACGCATACCTCCGCCACCTGTCCCGTCTCTTTTCCTTACAGGAGGTCCAGCACTGCCCCTCCTCTAGTAGGTACCTCTATGTATTGCTGCAAAAAACTATCCTGCACACATTTTACAAACTCCAAACCATCCAGCCCATTTACAGAATGTGTTTCCCAGTCTATGTGTGGAAAGTTGAAATCTCCCACAATCACTACCTTGTGCTTACTACTAATATCTGCTATCTCCTTACATATTTGCTCTGCCAATTCTCGTTTTCCAACTTCTATACTCAATGCTCTGATTTATAAAGGCCAGCACACCAAAAGCTTTCTTTACCACCCTATCTACATGAGATTCCACTTTCAGGGAACTGTGCACAGTTATTCCCAGATCCCTCTGTTCACCTGCATTCTTCAATTCCCTACCATTTAACATGTACGTCCTATTTTGATTTGTCCTGCCAAGATGTAGCACCTCACACTTATCAGCATTAAACTCCATCTCCATCTATTGAAACCACAACGCTTGGATCTGAATCCCAACTCACCTGCTGCTGCTAAGAATTGGAAGCGCTGGCTTCGTATACTAAATAACTTATGTGATGAGTGTGGTAATGATGCACCAGACAGACTCAAGACATTAATAAGCTTCATCTCGTATATGATTACATAGAGGTATGTACAACATGATTCTGCTATTGATGTACTAAGCAAACTCTTCGTTAAGACATGCAACATGATATTCGCTCGACACCTCCTTGCTACTCGGAAACAAAAACCTGGTGAGTCACAATGAATTTTTACAAGAACTTCAAAGACTTAGTAAAGACTGTGCCTTCAAAGCAGTTACGGCTGATCAATATCGACAGGAAGTTATTCGAGACTCTTTTATCAATGGTTTGGCATCACCTTTAACGACAGAGACTATTAGAAAACAAAACCTTGGATTTACAGTCATCTTACAATCAAGCTTACTCTTTAGACTTGGCTAATTCAGATGCTTATGGCTCATCTAATGTGAATTCTGCTGCAACTACTACAAAAGATTTCACCCAAGTACTAATATGGAGCAAACTGAAACAATTTCACCTAATAAAGATGCCCTTGCTGCAGCATAAGAGAACACTTGCCTCTCGAGTAGGACATATCTCTCTCTTATGAATATGGGAAATTATATCACTACTGCAGAGTTTCTTTTGGGGTAACTAATGGCGTGGCTGTTTTTCAGAGAGAGATGGACAAACTTGTTGAACAGGAAAATCTTAAAGATACTTTCCCTTATCTTGATAATATAACTATTGCAGGAAAAGACCAAACTGAACATGATGAAAATGTACAACGGTTTTTAGATGTTGTACATTCTAAAAATCGAACATTAAATGAGGCTAAGTCAATAACATCAGTGTCATCAATTAATATTCTTGGTTATTGGGATGGAAATGATATAATCAAGCTTGATCTAGAAAGACTCCGCCCACTCCAAGAGATACCTGTTCCAGCAACATTAAACTCTCTACGAAGGGTTCTTGGGATGTTTGCATATTATGCTAAATGGATACCAAAAGTTTCTGACAAAATTCAACCTTTTGTTGCTCCGGATACATTAACTCGAGCATTTTGTGCCTCTGTTCATTCTTCTGCACTCACTGATCTTCACAATGGGCTGTGTCATCCTGGAGTCACTCGTTTGTTACACTATGTTCGTTCCAAAAACTTACCTTTCTCTACAGAAGATGTGAAGATGACGTGTGCTTCATGTAGAATCTATGCTGAATTAAAACTAAGGTTCTTCCGTCCTAAAGCTACTCAACCTAACGAACGTTTGAGTATTGACTTCAAAGGGCCTTTACCATCCTCCTCTCGAAATGTTTATATACTTACCTTAGTTGATGAATATTCGAGGTTTTCATTTGCCTTTCCTTGTCCAAATATGTCAGCTGCTATGGTTATCAAATGTTTAGATCAACTGTTTTCATTCTGTGGATTTCCAAGTTACATACATTCTGATAGATGCAACTCATTCATGTCAAAAGGTTTAAAAAACTACCATTCTAATAGAGGAATTGCAACAAGTAAAACAACACCATATCATCCTATTGGAAATGGTCAGGTTAAGAGGTATAACGGAATCATTTGGAAAGCAGTCAAACTGGCTTTAAATTCAAATGATATACCAGATCAGCATTGCGAATGTGTTCTATCAGATGCATTACTCCATCAGATCTCTACTGTCAACTGCTACCAATACTACTCCACACAAGCGGTTCTTTAACTTCAAACGGCGTTCTTCTAGTGGTACTTCTCTGCCATCATGGTTGACGAGCCCTGGGCCTGTGTTGCTTCGTCGTTATGTCCGATTAAATAAGAATGAGCCTTTAGTTGATGAAGTTGAACTGACTAATGTCAACCCTTCTTATGCAACTATCAAGTATCAGGATGGATGTCAGTCAACTGTCTCACTTCGTGACCTTGCACCATGTCCGTCTTCTCCATCAGCTCCGTCACTTCTTGATAACACTAATCGAGAACTTCCTCCAACACTCCCAACTATGGAAACTTTTACAAGAAATTCTAAAATTGTAAATCTAAATAACAATGTGAGTGAAGTTGATGACCAAGCAATATATGTACCACCAGCTATTGAAACACCGGTATCTCCTGAAGCTCCAGTGCTGCGACGGTCATCAAGATGTATTAAACCTCCTGACCGTCTCAACTTATAAATAGGAGGGGAGAATGAAGTGGGCGCATGTGCGCATGTGCGGAGCTCTTCTAGAGTGTGCACATGTGCGGGACTTTCCCGGAGTGTGCGCATGTGCGAAGTATTTCAGGCGGGAAAGGCTTTCGGAATAAGCCATGTTTGCCAGACGTTTCTGAGTTCATGTATAAGCTGAGAGAAATAAGAGATATAAGCTGCTTAAAGCTTAAATAAAGTGAAGTAAATTATGAGTAGTGAAAGTTTCATTTGCCTCACAACTAGCCGGCTCACGTGCTCGCCAGCCGCCTGTATTTTCTGCAGCGAGGTAGAGACCGTGTTCCACATGTATATGGAGTGTGTGAGGTTGGGCAAATGCATGGCAGATGCAGTATAATGTGGATAAATGTGAGGTTATCCACTTTGGTGGCAAAAACAGGAAAGTAGACTCTTATCTGAATGGTGGGCGATTAGGAAAAGTGAAGATGCAGCGAGACCTGGGTGTCATGGTACACCAGTCATTAAAAGTAGGCATGCAGGTGCAGCAGGCAGTGAAGAAAGTGAATGGTATCTTAGCATTCATAGCAAAAGGATTTGAGTATAGGAGCAGGGAGGTTCTACTGCAGTTGTACAGGGTCTTGGTGAGACCACACCTGGAGTATTGCGTACAGTTTTGGTCTCCAAATCTGAGGAAAGACATTCTTGCAATAGAGGGAGTACAGAGAAGGTTCACCAGACTGATTCCTGGGATGTCAGGACTTTCATATGAAGAAAGACTGGATAGACTCTGCTTGTACTCGCTAGAATTTAGAAGATTGAGGGGGGATCTTATAGAAACTTACAAAATTCTTAAGGGGTTGGACAGACTAGATGCAGGAAGATTGTTCCTGATGTTGGGGAATTCCAGAACAAGGGGTCACAGTTTAAGGATAAGGGGGAAATCTTTTAGGACCGAGATGAGGAAAACATTTTTCACACAGAGAGTGGTGAATCTCTGGAATTCTCTGCCACAGAAGGTAGTTGAGGCCAGTTCATTGGCTATATTTAAGAGGGAGTTAGATATGGTCCTTGTGGCTAAAGGGATCAGGGGGTATGGAGAGAAGGCAAGGATACTGAGTTGGATGATCAGCCATGATCATATTGAATGGCGGTGCAGGCTCGAAGGGGCGAATGGCCTACTCCTGCACCTAATTTCTATGTTTCTATGTTTCTATGTTGCTGCCCCTGTACCAATATCTGAAGGGGCTGCTCCTCATGTTCTGGTTGCATTTTAGTCTCACGATCCTGGTGTTTGGGCATAAAGCAGGGAAAGGGGAGGGCCGATTGGGAGGGTGAGGTCTCCCTGTTGGGTTGTTCCTGGGCCTGGCAAAGACGGCCATTTGTCGGTCCAGGCAGCGGGCGTTCGATGGCCACACCAGAGTCGGCTGCCTGCCCCTCCACCAGGCCTATGTCAATGTTCACGAGTCCCTGGAGAGGGAACACCCGGGGTCCATGGGGGTTCTGGAGGCCTTCCGTCAACGCTGGTCACCGCGGGGGGTCGAGAGCATTGTTAATATTCATTGGACAATTGTATTATAATGTCTGCTTGATGTATTGTAAGAGGAGAGAGAGAGAGAGAGAGAGAGAGAGAGAGAGAGAGAGAGAGAGAGAGAGAGAGAG